>NW_020949548.1:11819176-11828340 GCF_900497805.2 Vombatus ursinus | reverse complement strand
ACAATATCAAGGAATGTATAGAATCAAGAATCAGGTATATGTGTGTGGATATGTATGGTAGTAACACCTAAGAGAGCATATGGTGTAATGGGCCAAGTATTGAATGGGGACTCTGAAGACCTGGGTTTTGGCTAGTCTGTGTGGGCCTAGCCAAATACTACAGCTTCTCTGCCCCTCAGTTTCCTCAGGCATAAAATGAGAGGGTTGGATTAGATGCTTCCTTACGTCCTTTCCAGCCCTAAAAACTGATGACTCATTCATTTGGAATGTGGGAGAGAATGTATGAAAATTCCAATTAGTGAGCCAAGTCATACAATATTTAAAAGAAAAGTTTCATTGCTTTTGGATACAAAAATGGGAATTAGCAAGTGGAATGAGGTCAAGTAATGAAAAAATAATGATTCACAATAGGCCTGCATTATATAATAATGTATTGGAAATGTATTAAAGTCTTGACTGACTTATCCCCATGGCCCCAGGTAGTTTCCAACCATTCAGATTCGATAAGAATCTGAATTATTCCAAATCCCAATGTAGTGAGATTGGAATCAAAGAATCTCAAAGTAGGAAAGGTTTCCCTGGGATCTCTTTGAGCATCACTGAGAATTCCTAAGATCACAACTTTGGAGCTGGAAGGAATTAGTCCAGCCTCCTAATTTAACAGATAAGAAAATTCAGGTCCCTAGCAGTTCAAAGACTTGTCCAAGCATACACAGGTATTAATCATCATAGATGAATTTGAACCCTGGTCCTCTGCTTTGGGGCAGCTAGGTGCTGCAGTGGATAGAACACTGGGTCTGGAGTCAGGGAGACTTACCTTCAAATCTATGTGACCTTGGGCAAGTCACTTAACCCTGTTTGCCTCAGTTTCCTCATCTTTAAAATGAGCTGGAGAAGGAAATGGCGAACCTCCCCAGTATCTTTGCCAAGACAATCCCAAACAGAGTCATGAAGAGTCAGACATGACTGAAAAATAACTGAACAACAGCAACCTCTGATCTTAGGTCTGGTGTTCACATGATCTGCTTCTCAGGACTGGAATAGCTCGAAAGCCCTGAGTTTATTTTAAATTATGATTACTTTTAGCCCTGCCCCTAGTCTTCTCTGTGACCTGGGTGGGGAAGCACTTCCCCTCTCTCTCAGACTCCTTTAGAAAATAAGGAGGTTGGAGTTGACATCCTCCCAGGGTCCCTCTAGCTTCTGAGTCGTAATCTGGGCTGCCATCACACATTCACTTAGCACGTATTTCCTCGGCTCCTATTTTGCCACCAGAAAGGCTCTTTATGAATGGGTCTTGGGGGTGGGGAGGAAGACAAGAAGAGGAAGGGTAGGCAACAGGAAATCCCATTGATAACCCAGGAAATCCATCCAGAGTAATCGATGGCTGGGTTAGGGAGAGGGCAACAGCTGGCAGGACTCTGCCTCTTTATTCCAAACTGAGGAGCTTACAACAGCAGAAACATGGACACTTTAAAAGATCAGAATGGGATTTGAGGATTAACGTGTTTATACCAAAAGGCATAGCTTCCCTTCCCCATGCCCACTCCATCAGATGGGCTGAAAGTCTTTGGCATTACATCTACTCTTTGGGTGTCGACTCAAGACGCAGTATGGAAGATTTGACTTGGAGTCTGGAAGGCCTGGGGTGGAAGCTGCTACCCCCCTCCCCCATGCACCCTGGCACATACTTACTAGCTCTGTGACTCTGGCTAAGTCCCTTAACTGTCCTGGGCTTCCACTTTCAGTTCTAAATTCAGGATCCTAACTCAAAAGAGGTAGGCCATACTGTGCTCCTCAGTCAGACATAAGGGCAGTTCCATGACTGCTCCACAGGAAATGTTCTCCCTCCCCCTCCACCACCTTCTTTTGATGGCGAAAGGCAGATTTTCACTTTGTTTGAGAGGTTCTCTCATTGTTTGCCAACCTTCACCCCATCCCCCACCCCCATCATTCCTTGATTAATGAACTTAGATCTCAGGCCTTTATCAGACAGGTTGATCAGACTCATCCTTGTTCAGACAGGTGTAAATATGCAGACAGACACCCCCTCACCCCCACCCCCAAGACTTCCCAAAGGCAGGTTTACAATCACACAAGGATCATATATTAGAATTACAGCTAGGAGAGGTCTCAAAAGTCCTCTAGAGCAACCCCCTCATTTTACAACTGAGGAAATGGATTTGGACCTAGGTCTTTCAACTGCAAATCCAGTGCTCTGGCAGCTAAGTGGTACAATGGTAGAGCACCAGGAGCTCTTCATAGTAGAGCACTTCCTGGAGTCAGGAAGACTCATCTTCCTGAGTTCAAATCCAGCCTCAGACACTTACTGGCTGTGTGACCCTGGGCAATTCACTTAAACCTGTTTGCTTCAGTTTCCTCATCAGTAAAATGAGCTGGAGAAGGCAATGGCAAACCACTCCAGTATCTTTGCCAAGAAAACCCCAAATGGGGTCATGAATTGTTGGATATGACTGAAAAACGACTGAATCAAGTAATAGAACCTAGATTTGAATCCAGGCTCTCTGACTCCAAAGCCAGTATTCCCCCCCTCTCCATGATACTATATTGCTTCTATCCTGACTTCATCTTCCTGCCCTGCCTACACTGCAATGTTGAGAAAGAAGTGTCAACTCCTAAGAACCTAAAAGTGTTGCCAGACTAGCCCAGCTCAGTCTCCACCCCCTTCCCCACTTCCCTCCCAAGAGGGTCCAGACACAAGAGCTTCAGCACTGGTACTCTTTGCCTGTCAGGTTCAGGCTGAGGGTACCCCATGTCTATCCAGGAGCCTTTTCTAATCTACTATAAACAAATGGAGAAGATTAAGCTGTTACCTTCTTTCCAAAAGCTCCCCTGGCCCTTGTTCACATCCCCCACCCCTACCCTGTTGCTCAGCTTCTTTCCTCACCCCCAACCCCAATGGGAAGTAGATGCTGGCTGTGCTCCAAACTAAAAGCACTCATCTGCCTATAATTAGCCCACTTCTTTGCCAGAATCAGGTCCATTCTGCTTCAAAGATCAAAGAAGATCTGCTAAATCCCCATCGAAGTAGGAGAAGTCCTAATAAGATGAGGGTGTCAGGTTCCCAGGTCATAGGCCCACAATCTGTAAGAAATCACTGGACAGTTTGATTTGGGGCCAGAGGTGGGGCTCAGAGCTCCCTCTCAGGCACAGATTCTTCACTTGGGCTCCATGAACCCCTGGATACATGTTAGAGGGTAAAACTTGGGTTTCACTAACCTCTCACTGAAAATTTGCATTTCTTCAGTTATTTACAGACCTGACTCTGAGAAGGGGTCCATTGGCTTCATCAGAATGCCCAAAGAGCCCAAGAGTTCTTTAAGAATCCCTAGTCTCAGCTGTGCATGGATATGCTTCACAAATGATTGTAAAGGCAGCAACATTGACACTACTCAATCTCTCCCGCCTTCCTTCCAGGGGTCCTGTCTCAAGTCCCAACCCCCAGAGGCTCATGTTGTTCAAGGCACACATTCTCTTGAAGGCAGCCACTCAGGCTTGCTCTTCCCACACCAAGCAAGGGGCACCACTGCCCTTTGGAGGAGACACATACACTATGTGGACCATGGCTAGTCTGATCCTGCTGAAATTACTTACAAACTTTATGTGGTATACTCCTCCTTCTGAATTTCTTGAACTAAGAGATGAGCAAACAGATGAGTACAGTAGGGCAACCCAGGGAAGGAGAAGAAGTAACTTGGTGGCTTCTATCTCACCTTCCCTTTATTTCTGATGATCTCTTTTCTCTTTCCTCCTACTTTTCTTTCCTCTTTCTTATCTCTTGTCTCTACTTCTCTCTCTCTACCACTTCTCCCTCTTCTATCTTATCATCTTTCCCTCCTTTCTTCCAGTCTCCTTTTTCTCCCTCCTATGTCATTCTTCCTTTGTCTCTTATTTTTTCCTTTCTTCTGTTTCTACTCTTTCCTGTCTCTAATTATCTCTTCTCTCTACTTAGTCTTCCCCCCTTTCTTTTCTACCTTCTATTTTACCTTCATCTCACTCTTTTCTCCCCTCTCCATCTTTCAATCTTTCCTCTGTTCTGTCTCTTCTCTTTCTCCTCTCTCCTCTTGCTTTTATTTTGTCTCTATTTCCCTCCTTATCATTTCTCCCTCTCTCCTCTTTCTGCTTTCCTTTCTCTTCCTTCTATTTTCTCTCTTATCTCTCTCACCTTTCTTCTTCTCTTCTCTCATTTCCTTCTCTTTTCTTTCATGTCTCTTCCCTCTCGTCTCTCCACTGTTTCCCTCATTTCTCCATCTTTGCCTTCTATCTCTCCTTTTCTCTCTTCATCATCCTCACTTTCACTTTTCCATTCTCTCTTTCTACCTTCCTGTTTCCCAAATTTGGTATGTCTTCATCTATGTCTTCATCCAATAACTGAGTAGACAACAAAAAAGATAAACCAAATAAGACCATCAACAGATCCCCGGAAGCACAACACTAGAGATTTCCATTTAATCCCCACTGACTGGATGAGTACAATCCATTAACCAGTCCCAAACCAGTTCAAGAATCTACTACTATCTAGTCCTCATCATCCCATCTTGTCCATCAAGATATATCAGTGAGATGGGATGGGGGGAAGACCTTATCAAAGGCCACAGCATTTCTTTACTAGTCTGATAATAGAATCCGATTAGTCTAGCATGACTTTCTTGATAAGCTCATATTGATGCTTAGTGATCATCTTTTCCTTTCTCAGTCATCTCTAACTGTCCCTTTTCAAGCTCATCAACTTATTTTCTGAAGAGTCTAACTTCTTCCCCTTTGGGGAAGTCAAGATAAAATGTGTGTTCACTGTCTATAATTCCTCATAGAACACAGACAGTAGTTCACCAGTCATATCTGCCAGTAACTCAGCAGCCACATTCACCAGCTCTTCAGGACTTTTTGGATTTCATTCATTTAAGCCTGCCATCTTGGACTCACCAAAGACATCTTTCCATCTCCTCATTTATCTTGGGATATACAGTATACGATCATCTGAATCATTTATCATATTGGTTTATGTTTAAGGAACAAGCCCTATAGAGCCCTACTTTTCCCCTACTTTTCTGAAGTGCTAAGGTTTTATTTCTTGTACATTTCAAGTGAAATTTTATACAGCTGAGGGCAGCTATCCAAGAGACTGAAGTCTTCTTCCATCTTGTAAACCCAGAAGAGCATGAAATCTGGGGAAAATATCATCTCCCAGAGCAGAGTTCTTAATGGATCTGACAGAGAACCTTGGGATAGATAGACTTTGGAGGTAACTCAGGAATTTCTTGACATTGTCTTCAATCCAATCCCCTTCTACCAGTCTCCTTCCTTTGGGCTCTATTTTAACCTGGAAAGGGTTTTGAGCTAGAGTGAGAAGTCTATCTGTGGACTGAGACCATCCTTAGTCCTCAGCCTCTTAGTGGTACCAGATACCAAGAGGCTCTAGTAACAGAAGAGGAATCTCTTCTGGACCAGCATCAAGACTTTGATGTCAGAAAATCTACTCAGAGACAGGCCCTAAGATCACTTTGGGGCAACATACAATGTTAACCAGCCTCAGTACCAGGCCAGAGTCAGGAGCAAGTGAAGCAATGAAAAGAACCTTAGTGTCTTGGAGTCAAAGGTGAAGGTTTGATTCCTGGCTCCAAAACTTACAAGTGATGTGACCTCAGTCACTATCCTAGCAAAGTCTCTGTCTCTGTCTCTCTCCCTACCCCTTCCTTTCTTTCCTCATGTCCTCTCTCTGTCCCTTGGTGTCTTCCTTTGTAAAAAGGGGTAACAATTCTTATACTGCATCATAAGTCAGCATGGTACAGTAAAATGTTCTGGATTCAGAGTCAGAAGATCTGGGTTTGAATCTTGTTTCTGACACTTAATGCCTGTGAGACCTTAGGCAAACCACAATGGTTTGCCATTGTGGAACCACTATGGACCTTAATTCTTCAAGAAGAGGTTTAGTAAGATGACTTCTAAGGTCTCTTCCAGCTCTAAATCAATGATGCTATAAAGAGGTTGACTTATAGAAATGTGATCTAAGATTATTTATTTCTGAAAGGCAATGGAAGAAAGCCCTATCATACTACCAGTCATGTAACATGGTCACTCAGGCCCCTTCCCAAATGCCTGCAGGAAATATTTGGAATGTAAAATACTTAGCACAGTGCCTGGTATAAAGTAGACACTTAAATGCTTCCTCCCTTCCCTTTCCTTCCATACCTCTATCCCTCACCTGCAGCAACATCAGCTTCTCCATCTCTTGGTGCACTAATTTTCACGAACAAATTCACAGCAGAAAATTGCTTTCAAAGGACACTAATCACTTAGCCCTTTGAAGTAAAATAAGAGCACTTGAAAGATTCACAGGAAGGATGACATTTCTGAACTTCAACAGAAAGATTGACTTTCTTTCTCTTCCTTGACATTTCCCAGAGAAAATGTATATAAATCTCTATTTTTCTTTCATCCACATGTTATCTCAGTGGGTTCTATCATTTAATTATTCCTGGAGGCAGGCAACAGGTGGATGTGAAATGTCCTCCTAGTCAGCCAGCCAGCAAGGTCTGAGAGATGTCTTGTCCACCAGGGGCAGCTTGCATGGATACACATCCATCCATCATTACTGGGCTTCATTCATTCTCATCACTTCCTCCCCAGGCACAGGTATGCAAAAGCCTGGAACAGATGGTCTGTGGAGGCTGGAAAACATCATAATATGTAGCTGCTCTCTCAAGATTTGGTGACAGGAAACATGGCAATGGACTAAGTGGAGAATTGGTTTTTTTTTTCCTTTAAAATCTTAGTAATGCTTTTAAATGCATTTACCGATATACTCTCTTCCATCCCAATTCAACAGACCTCTCCTTCGTAACATGTAAGGACAGTTAAACTAAATAATCAACATTTGAACTCAAAGTGCTCATCCCACTCTGAACCCTTAGACCACCACCACTATACCAAGAGATGGGCCACATTTTTTTACAATCAGCCCTTTGAAGTTGTAATTGGTCACTATATTGATCAGAGTTCTGAAGACTTTCAATGTTGTTTTCTTTTATGTTATTGTGATCATCATGTAAATTGTTCTGGTTCTTGTCAGTCCATACAAAGTCTTCCCAAGTTTCTCTGAATTCTTCCTATTTTACATTTATTATTGAACAGTGATATTCTACTATGCTCACATATTTATTTAGCCATTTCCCAGACTTCAAGGACTCCAAAGAAGACAGTCACTCCCCACACAGCATCACTTCCCCTAACTCTAAGTAACTCTCTAACTCACAGTGCTAGACATATCAGTGTTCAGTAGAAGCTGGCTAAGTGAAGGCTTCGATGTAAAGAGGCAGCATGGGACACTGGAAAGAGCCCTGGATTCAGTCAGGGACATGGTTTTAAACAGAGCACTGAACTTGAAGTCAGGAAGACCTGAGTTCAAATCCAGCCTCAGAAACCAGCAGTGTGACCTGGGGTAAGTCACAATCTCTATTTGCCTCAGTTGCCTCATTTGTAAAATGGGGATAATAATAGCACTTGCCTCACAGGGTTTTTGTAAGGATCAAATGAGATAAAATTTGTAAAGTGCTTTGAAATCATTAAAGTGTTTTATAAATACTAGCTATTGTTGTTTTTGTTGTTACTATTGTTGTTGTTAATGATCTTGGGGAAGTCAATTCATCTCTTTAGGTCTCAGTTTCCTCACTGGTAAAGTGAGGGGATTGGAGTAGCTAGTTCTTCTAGGGTCCTGTGTCCAGCTCTAAATCAATGACCGTGCGCTCTCTCCTGTTTCCTTAATCTATAGAATGCAGGGGTTAGATTAGATGGCATCTCAACTCCTTTCTAGCTCTAGAATGTTGATTCTATGAACTCTCTGGGCCTCAGTTTCCCCAGCTATAAAATGCAAGGGTCAGATGCCCTCTAAGTTTCCTCCTAGCTCTACGATCTTATGTCAAACTATAGCTATTTGAGCAAAGAAGCTGCCCATCTTTCCCCTCCTCATGCCTCTATTCTCAGAAGAGGTAGCCTGCTAGAAGGGCCTGGGGAGAATAAAGGCCTGGTTCATTGGTACGGGTCAGACCTCCCCTCCCCTCCCCCAAACATGGCCTCCAAGTCACAGCAGCAATTCCACATACCTTTGGCAGTGAACAGTGATCATTTCTGTGGATGTCTGCTGAGGCCTCAGCCCCAGCCCCAGTTGCAACTCCATGAATAAAAACCTTTTCAATCTATTGTTGAGAGTATGAGATTCTTGTCCTTAGCTTAAATGCTTCTATTGGTGTGGATTTTGTTAGTCACCCTAAAACCAATACTTTATTGTATATCTTCTTCTAAAAGAAAAAAAGTCCCTTTAATAATTACAGATGACATTCTTAAAATGCCACAGTATAGTCTCAGAGATATGCTTGAGATGCAAAGCATCTAGACCACTAATGAGGGTGGGGAATTCTGGATTAGAAATATCCCTGTGGCTTTTGGAAGAATATACTGATACAGTAGGAAAATAGCCTAAGAGCAGCTTGCCCAGCTTTGGCAATTAAGTGCTATAACAGGAGAGGATAATAACACGGTGCTCTGGCTAATCAGGGGAGTGAGGTGTGCCCATGTGGAGACAGAGCCAGGATTCCACACTGCCTCGGAAGCCAAAGAAGTTGCAGAGGAAGGAATGCCTGAATGAGAAGCCTCCAGCTGGTTGAGCACACAGAATAAAGTCACCTTCACACTTCCAGCTCCTTATACAGGGGTCTTTCTGGTCTCAACTTACCCTTGAGCCAAACAGAGGGGCCATGAAAGAAACAGGGATGAGAAGGGGAGAAAGGGTGGTGGCAGAAGAAAGAGATGAGACCAGTTGAATAAATGGGCAGCTAGGTGGCACAGTGAATAGAGTGCCGGGTCATCTTCCTGTGTTCAAATCTGGTCTCAGACACTTTCCAGCTGTGTGACCCTGGGAAAGTCACTTAACCCTGTTTGATTATTTCCTCATCTATAAAATGAGCTGGAGAAGAAAATGACAAGCCACTCCAGTATCTTTGCCAAGAAAACCCCAAATGGGGTCACAAAGAGTTGGACATGACTGGAAACGACTGAACAACAATAACATTACTGGCTGTGTGACCCTGGGTAGGTCACTTAACTTTGTTTGCCTCAGTTTCCTCATCTGTAAAATGAACTGGAGAAGGAAA
>NW_020949548.1:11794019-11819166 GCF_900497805.2 Vombatus ursinus | reverse complement strand
TTGTTTGCCTCAGTTTCCTCATCTGTAAAATGAACTGGAGAAGGAAATGGCAAACCACTCTAGGATCTTTGCCAAGAAAATCCCAAATGAGGTCATGAAGAGTCAGACACCGCTGAAAAGCTGCTGAACGACAAACAGCTAATCAAGATGAACAAACAACAAATCAAGCAGGCTAACTCCTCACAAGGGAGAGTTCCTTGAATAGACAAACCATCCCCTGGGAAATGCCATCCACCATTCAAATAAGAAAATGCTCCTGAAGTGATTTGTAGACTTTCAAGTGCTTTGCAAACCCTATAGCCCTATGTGAAAGTGAGCTATTTTCATTATTCTCATTATTGTGATTATGATTACAGTGCCCACACAGAGTCCTGTTATCTTTTTGAATTATTATTACTATTTCCTCCCATGGTCCCGGGGTGATGGTGATGATGATTCATAGATGAAGTGACAACTCGAGTTTCTGGGTAATTGCCGTTTTTCTCTCCCCAAGAGTCTGGTAGAGCTCAGGCTCAGGGTGTCCGAACACTGCATCACCATCCTCATTAGCCCCAGGCTCAGGAGAGAAAGAAAAATAATTCAGATGGATAAGAGGGTGATTCATGGGCTGGGGTGACATTCTTAGCAACCAAAAAGGAAGAGAGAGAAAGCAGAGCTGGGGTGGAAAACATGGCAATGGCCCTACAGAGAGGACACTGAGGGAATAGGTCCAGAGAGGAGCAAAGTCCAGGCTGGAAGCCTCTGCAGGAGGTGACTAGAGGGCATCAAAATATGTATCCACCCCCACCAAGGAGGCCCAGAGAGGGCAAGGAAGTTGTCTAAGGTCCTGCAATGAGTCAGTGAGAGAGTTAGGACTAGAACCCAGGTCTTCTGACTCCAAGGACTATTTCTTTGGTGGCCAAGTGGATAGAGCTTATAGTCAGGAAGACCTGAATTCAAATTCTGCCCCAAATACATGCTACTTATGTGACTTTGGGTAAATCACTTAACTTCTGTCTGCTTCAATTTCCTCAACTGCAAAATGGCGATAATAATAGCATCAACCTTCCCTGGGTTGTTGTGAGGATCAAATGAGATAATATTTAGAAAGTACTTCATGCATGGTAGGTGCTTAACAAATCCTTCCTTCCTTCCCCTTTCCTTCCTCCCTCCCTTCCTTCCTCCGTCCCTCCCTCCCTTCCTTCCTTCCTTCCTTCCTTCCTCCTCTCCTTCCCTCCTTCCTTCCTTCCTTCCTCCCTCCTTCCCTCCTTCCTTCCTTCCTCCCTCCCTCCCTTCCTTCCTTTCTCTGTCTCTTCTTCCTTCCTTCCTTCCTTCCTTCCTTCCTTCTTTTCTTTCTTTCTTCCTTCCTTCCTTCCTTTCTTCCTTCCTTCCTTCCTCCCTCCCTTCCTTCCTTTCTCTGTCTCTTCTTCCTTCCCTCCTTTCTTCCTTCCTTCCTTCTTTTCTTTCTTTCTTTCTTCCTTCCTTCCTTCCTTCCTTCCTTTCTTCCTTCCTTCCTCCCTCCCTTCCTTCCTTTCTCTGTCTCTTCTTCCTTCCTTCCTTTCTTCCTTCCTTCCTTCTTTCCTTCCCTCTCCACCTCCCTCCTTGTCTCCTCTCTTGCCATCAGAAAACAAGCAAATGCACAAAAAGAAGCATAGACTCATAGCTGTGGAGCTGGAAGGGACGCTAGAGGTCATCTGCTCCAATCCCCTCATTTTATAGATGAGGAAAATTAATCTCAGGGAGATTCAGTGACTTGCATCGGGGCTCAGCAGCCAGATCCTTTGACTCCAGGGACGGTCTTCTTTCCACAATACGTGCATACGATCTGAAAGTGGAGCCCACAAACATTTCATCATTCTCCCCTCTCCTTGGGTTAACCAATCTCCAATTAACAAGCTGGGAAGGAGTTGGGCTTGGGTAATGGACATCTTTTGCGCTCCCTCAATCTGTTTGTTGAGGAAGGTTCTCATCTCCACCTCCTTCGGCTGTGAAGTAATGGGCTGAGTTAATGCTCGGCAGGAGACTGACAGGCAGACGCCAGCCAGCAGGAGCCTATTGAAAGCTAACAAGAGATATTTCCATTTCTGGACATTCAATTAGACTTTTTCTCCCAAAATATAGCACCTAATAACGCATTTCAAATAGTGAGAGAAAAGAAAAAAAAAAGCACCCCTCCAAGAACTCCACTTTGGGATTTACACACAGTTGGCTATTTAACATTTAATCCATCTAGAACTCCAGTTTCTAAATGAGATTCCCAATTTCTGAACTACTTTAAGTGCCATCTCTATTTCTTTTCCTAAAATGAACTATTAGGTAAAGTGGCATCACTGTGCCCATTTCACAGATGAGGAAAAGTGAAATTGGAAGAGGTTCAGGGCATTGCTTGAGTTCACAAAATCATAGAACGTCAGAGCTATAAGAAACCTTAGAGATCATATAACTGAATCATCTCAGAGCTGAAAGGGACCTCAGAGGGCAAGGAAGCCCCTCTCTTATAACATCCTTGACATATGTCCATCCAGCCTCCTCTAGTGACCTCTCATCTTGCACATCAGGGAAAGGAGCCCTGGAGAGGTAAAGCACTTTGTGTAAGGTTACACAGTGGATTGAATAGCAGATTCCAGACTCAAAATGAAGAATCAAACCAAAGTCTACTGAGTCCTATTTCAGTAACTTCTCAAAGGCATGGAAAGTTCTTATGGACACATGAAGAGGTGACCTGCTTAAAGTAATGGGAGGGAGTGAACCTATGATTTCACTGGAATAGGGAATCTCCCTGGTGAAAAAAAAAACTCCCTTTAAACATAATTTAGCATCTTCTTTGCAATTTGTATTCCCAGAGAGTTGGCTAGAGCACTGAATTACCCAAAGTTACACAGCAAGGGCATGTCAGAAGTGGGACTGGAACACAGGCCATTCTAGCTTCAAGGATGGCTTTCTATTCACGATACCGTGTTGCACACAGCAGGCAAGTAAAAGAAAAAGTTTGTTGAATGAATTACTGAATGAAAATTAGTGGCAGATCTAGGTGAAAAAAGAGTTTTGGGGAAACAATACCCCAGAAGAAAGAGCTAACAGCCCCATCCCATCCGCACCACTGCTACCGCTACCACCACCACCACCACCACCACCACCACCACTAAAGGTAGCTGAGGAAATGGTTCTTGTCATCACAACCAGCCATGTAACAAATTAGCTGGCAAGGACCTGAAAGATCAAGTCCCACCCCCCTGTTTTCTAGAGGAAGAAATAGTCCTAAAGAAAGAGAAGGGGCTCACCACACTTATAAGTGGTACTAGATCTCCAACCCAGGTCTCCACACTCCCAGACCAGCTTTTCCCCATTACTTCTTCAGATGAAAATGCAGCTCACTAGTGGAAAGCAGGGACTGTTTTTAATCACTAGGTAAGCAGGAGTCAGAACTGACTTAGACCTAGGAGCTATGTAAACCTTACGAGATCCTTATGAATCTTCATTTACAAACAGTGCTATAGTTATTAAGGTCACATACATTCACACACAGAGCATTCATTCCCTTTCCAAACTCAGAGGTCTGTTTCCTCCTCACTCTCATTCCTGCTATTCTGACCAAGATACAGAACTCCCTCCCCTCTCCCAATAGAGTTAGAGCCCAAACACTCCATTGGATTAAACTTTTCAAAGCAAGGTTTAAAGTATGCCTTCAGTGATGCCTGTGGGCAGAGGGACACTTGAAAGGCCATGCCATGAGCTGTTGTGGTGGTAAATTTGGTCACTGGCCAAGTACAGAAGGTCTCACCTTCCAGAGTCTCTGTGTCTCCTTCATTATCTGCCTTAACCAAGCAAGGAGGGCATGGCATCCCAAGCAAACATTCCAACCACTAGCGGTCACCAGGAGAAACAAGGATGTTTAATGGATTTTCCTACAAAGCATGGATCATAAGATTTAGGGCTGGAAGCAATTTCAAAGCATTTCTTCCACCCCTCTCATTTCACAGATAAGGAAATTGGGGCACAGGAAAGTTTAGCCAATTGTCCAAGGTCATTGTGGTGGCGAGCAGCAGAGCCAGAATTCAAAGCCGAGGTCTTTCCATTGCATGGACAGCTCCCAGCCAGACCAGGAGGGATAAAAATAGAGACTTAGGCTCAGACTTAGCAAGAATTTCAAACCTCTAGAATGCGTCAGTTGCCATAGACCAGGAGCAGTTCTACTAATTGCTCCCTGCTAAGACAAATAGCTATCTTCTCAAGAAACAGTTCATGGTCACCAAGCACTTTCCAGGAATGATCTCATCTGATCCTCACGACAGCCTTGTGAAGCTGACATATATACTGTCTTCCTCATTTTACAGATGAGGAAACTGAATCTCGGAGAAGCATAATGATTTACTCAGAGTCACACAGCCAAGAGTATCAGAGCTGGGGTTTAAATCCTGGTCTTTCTACTCCCTAGTCTAAGAGGCAGTGTAGTACATTGGAAAGAGCTCCAGATTTGGAGTCAGAGGAAATGGGTTTGGATTCTGGCTCTGCCACTTACTAACTTGTGCCCTTGATTGAGCAAGTCACTATCTTACTTGGCCTCAGTTTCTTCACCTGTAAAATGGGAACATTGAACTATATAATGGCTAAGGTCCACTCAAGCCTGAGGATCCAGTGTCCTTTTTATGATACTGTGCTGTCTCCACTAACCTCCAACAAGGAAAAAGCATGAACTCCAAAATCACTTTCAGCTTCAGAAGCAAGTCTGACAAGTCATTAGACTGTAATACGATCAGATCCCAGCAGCATTCCCCATGGGGGGCATGTCTGGCTCAGACCCATTATGCTGCTTCCTAAAAGCCCATTACCAGGAAGATGAAGCTAAAACATACTCCAGAGAGGACAGAGGAGAGCTGCACTCCTATCAGCGTCTTACTTTCCCAAAAATACCCCTCCTTTGCCTAAATGTTCTCCAATTTAGATAAACCATTTAAGTGTATATTTACTGGCTTTAGCTGATTTGGCCAGTAGCCGGATTGTAACCATAGATGCTCATGGCATTGTCCTTCAAACGTTCTTCTGCCCACGCAACACGTTGACTTTATGCTTTAAGATACAGACCATAGGACACTTGCAAAGGAGTGTCCCTGAGCAATCAGGCCTCAGTATAGGGTACAGTAGAAACATAAAGGGAAGGGATTTTGATTAAAAATTATGCAAGATGTTAAGGTGCGATTAAAGAACCCTAAGTTTTTATGTTCCATGCCAACTACATAAAGAAAATGTAAAAAAACTCATTTTAGGGAGTGAAAAATGCATGCATCTGAGGAGCAGGGATTTATATGTGCTGTTATTCACTACTTTAAAACAACTCTTGGAACCTCGGATTCTGCCAACAAGATATAATGAACTCCATAGAGCATGCCATCATTTTTTTTTTAAAGAGTGCTGACAGTCTGGAGCTCAATGCCGGAGCTTCTAAATATACACTTCAACTGTTCACGCATAAAACACAGTGTTTCCATACATCAATTTCCTGAAATGAACTCAATGAAACTACCTTGTTGACATTCAAGTTGCTGAGCTCTCCTGGCCCCGACAGGTGCACAGCTGGAGGCAGCTGGACAGGACCTGGGTCATTATTATTGTTATGAGCAGTAATTGAAACCATAGAATATTACTATAATATTGATAAGGCTAGTGGTAAAACATTCATTTTTCAGTGATTATTGATAATAATACAAATTGATAAAAAGAAGCCTTGACTTAGCACAGGAGTGAAAGATTTGAATGTGAAGAAATAAATATGTGATCCCCTGCCGGCCTAGAGCACATAAGCTCCTTGAGGGCAAAGATTGCTTTGAGTTTCATATTTCCATCCCCAATAACTAGTTCAGAGCTCCCACATAGTATGCACTTGATAAATGTTTACTAGATTGGATTTTCTCAGTGGAAAATTCCCCAGCAGGGAATTCTCTCTACCAATTCAGAGAGTAGATTAAGTTCTAGGAAGCTGCTAAAAAGATTGTGATGTGCTTTCACTCCTCAGCTAGTAGATGTTAGAGGATGGATTTGAATACATGTCCTCCTGATTCGAAGCCCAGCAATCTATGTACTACTCTGTATCCCCTGCTGTCTCTTTGTGCTCCCTAGCATCTCACAGTTTTTCTGAATCTCTTGTTGTTCACTAGGGTACATATAGATTCATTGCATATCACAATGGAAGGCGTTATGCTTAATATTTCTCTTTGTCCAAATAGCTATGCCTCATCTTATTATTATTGTTTTTAATAATACAATACAAAGGGAGTCTAAGGCAGGTCAGGGTGAAGAATACTGAGTTTGCCCCGTAGACTTGACAGAAGCTCTTCCCTCCAAAGGCCCTAGACCTGCAGAGGCTTTGATCTGGGCTTCCTTATTTTGTGCCAGCCTCCACCCCATATGACTATACTGCTGTGCCCCATAGAAAATCCACTGAGAACTTCTCGTTCTGGAATATCTCTCCGACCTAGAGGCCCCCTTCTCCTATGGTGAGTTCCTCCTGGAACCTCCATTTTAAGGGAGGGTGGTGGGTCAATCATCATTCCTCTCCCAGCTCTGTTTCTGACTTTCTAGATTTCCACACCATATCCTATCCCTGACATTCCTGCTTTTCTGCTCCCTTTTATTTATTATCTTTCAGAGAGTTAATTTTTAAAGATTTCAAAAATTTTTTAAATTTTCATTTTTTGCTTTCATTTTCAAGTACTTAGCACAGTGCTCTCATAGTAGGTGTTTAATAGATGCATCGACTGAGCCAGTGTCTAGCAATTTGGACAAAATCAGAAACATTAAACAAAGGCACCGTGGTGCAGTGGAAAGAGCATTGGCTTTAGGGTCGGATGACCTGTGTTAAAATCCCAGCTCAGATAAATGAGATAATATGTGTAAAATGTTCTGTAAACCTTTAAATGGTACATAAATGTTAGTTGCTATTATTTGCTACTTATATAGTTAAAAAAAGAAAACCTTGGGCGAGTAGCCTAACTCTTCTTGGCCTCAGTTTTCTCATCTGTAAAAGGAACTGATTACCCTAAACCTATATTCTATATGGCATACAAAATCAATAACAGATTCAGCTCTCATATGATCTATAATGTAGATAGGTAATGGGACTCCAAGTCAGATGACCTGGATTCAAATCCCAGTTCTGTCACAATAGACTTTTAAATAGGTGGAATCTAACAATTAATATTAATCATAATTAAACATATAATTCAATTATATTGAAATGCATCTAATGATATACTAAATAAAATGAATAAATATAAAAGATTAACTAATTAATAGACTTAATAGATCCAGGAAAATTACTTCACCCCCTCAAAACCTGTTTCGTCATTTATTAAATGGAAGAATTTGCACTATCTACTCCCACCAGACAGAGGTGTGGAAAGCATTTTGTAAACATTTAAAGCACTGTATAAATGTTATTACTTTTGTCACCATTAGATAAGATAGCATCTCAGCCTACAAAGCTCATTTGGGAAACAGGAAAATTTGAATATATATTTTATGTAGGGGTAGGATAGATAAACAAACCTGGAAAAACAAACTTACGAGAAGAAATAGTATGGGTTTCACTCTTGTTAAATAGCCTACTTCTAAATCTTTAAGATGCAATTATGGTCATTGAAAAAGAAGGGGCACAATTGTGCATTGAGCTGAGGCTCTCATCTGCCTACTGTACAGATGAGCATCCAGCCACCCCCAGACCCGAAGCACCATCAATCCTGGCAGCTGTTAGTGCCACAGACATCTTTTCATTATCACTCCCAGACGTAACTCTCTCAGAGCCAGGACAGGAACAGCTGTATCACTGCAGCCAGAAGTGGATTTGTCCTTTGGAAAAAAAGTTAACAAATATGCCCTCTAAACCCCTGGCACCTTCAGGCCTAAGAACTGGCTTTGAATTAATGTCCAAGAGATGTTCAAAGGAAAGGGGCAATTTTCGAACAAAATCTGTTTTTCTGGCGTGACAGTGAAAGTATTTATCACAGGAAAGATAAGGAAACTTGTATTATGTCTGAACACTATGGTCTATTAATGCATTTGATGTCCAGTGAGGGAGGTTCCAAAAAATCTTCATGCCAGCAATTCTGAAGGGAGGGGAGAGAAATTAACTCTTGCCAATTGAAAAATTGCTAATTTAGCGGCATAATTCTGTTCTACTTGTATGCAGTGTCAATCAAAGGCAAACAGTAGGGTCCTGAGCCTTCAGCCGTACCAAATAGAAAAAATCTTTTGACCAAAAATAATATAAGCCTATGAGTCATATCCTAGAACTATAAAATTTCAGTTTTGGAAGGGACTTTGGAAGGCATTGAGTTGAGCCCTTGCCTGAAACACTAGACCCCTCTACTCCATTTCTGAATAAGTATTGGACCTTGATCTGAAGACCTACAATGATTCGCCATCTCCTGAGGCTGCCCATCCATATAATTATTGTTGTTGTTAAACTAATAAAAATTGCTCACATTGATGTAATGCTTTAAATTCATTGGTAAGAATTACGGGTTATGGGGGCAGCTAGGTGGTGCAGTAGATAGAGCACCAGCCCTGGACTCAAAAGAACCTGAGTTCAAATCCAGCCTCAGACACAAAACACTCACTAGCTGTGTGACCCTGGGCAAATCACTTAACCCCATTGCCTAGCCGAAAAAAAAAAGGAAAAAAAAAGAATTATGGGTTATTTTTAATTTATTAACATTATCTCCTATCCACTAAATTGTCATTAACTAGCATTTATTAAGTGACTACTATGTGTCCAGAACCATGCTAAGGGCTGAGGATAAAAAGACAATAAACACTTTCTGCTCTCAAGGACCACATTCTAAGCGGGGAGACAAGATACAAACAGCAATGCACATACAAGATATGTACAGGATAAATTGGGAGTGGTCTCAAAGAGAAAGCACTAAGGTTAAGGAAGATTGAAAAGGTTTTGTGCAGAATGGGAGGACTTTAGCTGAGACTTGAAGGAAGTCAGAGAAGCTACAAGGAGGCCACTATGTTCAAATGCCTTGGATTTTGAGGCACTACAGGGTAGTAGGAGTGACTGAGCAAATCACACCCCTTCTCTGAATCTCACTTCCTCATTTGTGCACTTCATGAATATAATCATACTTGCAACTACCTCATAGTATTATTGAGCATTCTGGAAGCATGAGGTAACTGATAGGCCTGTGAAAAAGCATACACATTCATTTATTGCTCATGGATTTGCAAGCTAATGGAAACATTTTCAAGAGAAACCTGGAAGCATGTAGTAAAATTACAAAAAAAAGAATCACACCCTTTGACCCAATAATTTCATTGTTGGGAATATAACATGAAAGTGCTATAGAAAAAACAACAAAGGGGCAGCTAGGTGGCACAGTGGATAGAGCACCAGCTCTGAAGTCAGGAGGACCTGAGTTCAAATCCGGCCTCAGACCAAACACTTGACATGTACTAGCTGTGTGACCTTGGGCAAGTCACTTAACCCCAATTGCCTCACTGAAAAAAAAAAAAAAGAAGAAAAAAGAAAAAAAGAAAAAACAACAAAGCTATCCATTCAAAGATTTTCATAGAAACATTTGAATAAAAAAAAAAAAACTAGGAGCAACCTAAATATTCCAAAATATGGGATTGGCTAAATAAATTGGGGTGCATTAATGCAATTAAGACTGATGAGTATGAATAATATAATGAAATTTGGAAGAACAATTTATGAAATAATGCAGAGTGACAAAAAGCAGAACAATATACAAAGTAATTGTAAGCGTGTCAGAGGAAAGGGAATTGGAATGAATAGACAAAGAAGAATCCTGATGTAGACTTAATGGAGTGCATGAAAATTTGAATTTTCAACTGTGAAATTAATTCATTTAAATGTAAATAGTTACCAAGCAAGTTTAATTAGGCCATAGGTTTAAAGCTACAAGGAAGCTTAAAGGTCATCTAGTCCAACACCTTCATTTTACAGATGAGGTAACTGAGGCCCAGAAAGTTGACATGATCTGCCTAATGTGCCACAACATGTAAATAGCAGAGCTGGAATTTGATCCACTCCGCATGTAGGTAGCTGCTCAATATTAGTTGATAATAAGTTATTTTCTAAAAAAAGAATACATAGCAGCTTTGAGACTAAAAAGAGAGAGAAATGTGAGTTATTGTTATCGGTAAACACCATACCCCATACCACTGGATCACACAGTCCATTCCCATTCAGAGCACACCCACCTAATTCCAAATGACTAGCAAAGTTGCTTTGGCCCTGTTTCCCTTATGCCTTCATTCCCACTGGCAGAGACCAGAAGTGCTGGCATTATTCTGCTGAGAGCCCTTGCTCGTCCAGAAAACAACATGAATTGCTTGCTAAAAATCAGAGCAGTGGTACAAAGCCCTTTCAGATGTTGCAGCAGAGATAGTTGTTCCTAAGTCATGGTGTCCTCCTGCCCAGATGTTCTCCTCAGCAGCTAGGAGTGTAACCACACTGCCTCCAAGACTAGATGAGAATCATAAGGCATCATCATCACACTCAGTGCTACTCAGCTGTTCCTTAGCAGACCCTCAGAATGACCTGTGAAACCCCCTCATCAGATTGGGATTGGAAAAGAAGAGAACATATCACTTCCTACTCCAAGGAAGTCAAATATAAGAGGGAAAGTCCCTTATATACAGAAATATTTATAGCAATCTTTGTCTGCAGTAGGAAAGGACTGGAAGAAAAATATTTACCCATCAATTAGAGAATGGCTAAACAAATTACAATATATTAATACAATGACTAAGCTATAAAAGAATGACTATAAAAAGTTCAGGGAAGGTTGGGAAGATTCATATGAACTGATGCAAGTAAAGTACACAGAACCAAGAGAACCATTTACACAATGACTGCAATAATGTAAAGGAAAATAACACTGAAAGACTTCAGAAGTCTCATGTAATCATGGCTTCCCAGAATTCACAGTAAAGCATGTCTCTTGCTTCTCAGTACAGAGGTAGTGAATCCCAGAGATAGAATGAGGAATACATTTTTGAACACAGTCAATCTGTTGATTTGTTTTGCTTGTTATACTTACTTGTTACAAGGGGGATTTTGTTTGGAGTTTAGGAGCTAAGAGAGATGCAGTCATTGATAAGTGATAGTGATATGAAAAAGAAAAGGATAAATAAAATATTTTTAAAAAGGGTAAAGAAGATAACAGAGAGAAAGGGATGGGAAAGCAGAGGAAAAGATTATTGAATACCCAATATTCTAAGGAAAAGCTCCAAATGTCACATCTGGTGAAATATCAACATATCTGTCTGCTTTCCCAGGCAAGAAGCCAAAGATAGATATGGAGCCATGGTTAGGGCCAGAATCAGAATAAGTGTAAGTGACAGGTACTTGCAGCAGTCAGAGATGTGACCTGGTCATCCAGCACCCAGGGAGACTCACAGATCAGGACACAAAACACAGAGCTTGGGAATGAAACCCAGGCTTTGTTAAAAACAAAACATGGTGCCATTGGCTTGAAAGCTAGCATGGAGTTGCCCATGTGATGTTAATTCTCAACTTGCTCTTTCAAATTTTCTGGGGTAGGGAAGGGTGAAAAAATGATTCTTAAGCAAATTCTATAATCGAAATTCAATTCAATTCAATTCAATTGAAGAAACAAGGTGCTTTATATGGAGCTGTAAGTTTCTATTGGATTTGTTGAGCAGAAACTTGCTTCCTCGGGCTGCTGGTGGGTGTTTAAATACTTTTCTTGTCATGTTAGTGAAAATCTTGCCTTATGAGGCTGCAGTTTGGGCACAGTCCAAAGGGAGATGTGTCTTATGCTAGTGTCTCTAGGAAAGTGTGGCTCCCTGCTGGAAGTTTCCTGTCCTCTGAGCACTTGTATGGGGGTAGAAGGGATTCGGGAATGACTCAGGTTACCAGAATGACTGCTTTTCCTGATAAACATGCCCAGGCTGGTCTTGGTAGATTTCTGATGAAAACGTGCTTCCGAATCCCTTCCTAACCTTGACCTAAGAGTAGAGGGAGTTCCAGGCAGATGTCTTGGTGTGGTCTGACTCTGCCAATGCCTCCCTACTGGTCAGGATACCTTGGATTTCAGGGCCCTGGTCTGAAAGATGGATGAAAATAGTTACATTGAGAGAGGCCTAGGGAGGCAGCTGAGTGAGATCTTAGGATGTCAATGGCATCACTTTACAAAGTAGCTAGCTGGTGGCCAGGTGAAACCTTCATGGAAACGTATGGTTATAAGAAGGCAAAAGAGGCTCTGCCCCAAATTGTTCAGAAAACTAAATAAAACCAGCATGTAAATTCAGAGTTTAACTCAAGAGCCTGCTTCCCAAGATGAAGAAAAAGATGGCAATGAAGAAGCAATGGAGAGAAATTAAAAACTCTTTCCAAAAAAGAAAATAAGCCAAAATACAGAGGAATTCAATTTGTTATTCGAGATATGACTGGCACTTTAGATAGCAATAAAAGCTTAACTGCATTTCTCACTTAGCATAGAACTAGAGATTTCCCAGAGGCTGAGAGATTATTTCATTGCTCAAGCCATCACTGAAAAGGGCAGAAAGTTGCCCACGAGGCTATTGGGAAAAGCCCAAAGATCCATAAAGTGGAGTTGCAGTGCAAACATCTTTCTGAAGTCTGGGCCATAATGGTTCTCCCAGCATTAGCTTAAGAATTATTAGGATCTCCCCAGAGGAGTCCTCTCACATTTGCCTTTTGATGGGAAGAATAACAAGGAAGAATGAAAAGGGCTTAGAGCTCAGAGACTCAGAGCTCCAGGAGGTCCAAAGCCACATGACCATGGCCCAGCCTCACAAGACCAACAATCCTCATACTCTCTAAGCTCTCAGCAAACTGCTCTAAGAAAAGATAACGGCAGGTTTGGAAAATAGGATCCACCCGGGTCTGCTGGTCAGCCCCAATTTGCTCTTCTTATGTATTCTTATCTATTTTCCTCAGGGCCAGACCCTCAAGCACTGATCCAGGAAAGGCAAACTTATCTTCACTCTTCCTGGAAAAATAGAAGTGGGTAGCTAGGTGGTGCAGTGGATAGATCTGGACTTGTGATCAGGAAGAAATCTGGTAGCAGATACTTACTATATGTGTGGCCCTAGGTAAGTCACTTACTTTCCCTTAGTCAATTTCCTCATCTGTAGAATGGGGGAAAATACTAATACTTCTTTCCCAGAATTGTTGTAAGGATAAAATGAAATGATACTTGTAAAGTGCTTTGAATACTTGAAAGTGCTCTTTAAATGTGAGCTATTATTATTAAAAATATTAAAATTATTATTATTGTCATGATCATCATTATCATCCTTCTGGCCTGTGCGTATCTGCGGAAGATAGAAAAAAAAAGTCAGTGGCTGCTTTTGGCTGATTAGGTTACCAGGGCGGCAGCACTGATGAGAAAGGGCCTCAGGCTATTCTGACTGGACTGGAGTCTGAGAAGGTCCTTCTGAGATACTCTCCTATCTCTAAGGGCAAATAGCAAGGAAAAAAGAAGAAAAGGCATCAATAAAGCACTTTGCACATCAAAAACCAGAATATAATCTGAGTTAGTTAAAAGTAAAATGGTTCTATTTCCTTCAATTTCTTCCTCTTTTTGTAAACCCTTCATATTGTACATATGGAATTTGGAAGAGAACAAGAATCAATCCCCTTTACTCCCAATTCCCCACAAACCCCACCACAAAAGGATAACATCCCATTATCACAACATAGCAAAAACTCCAAATAATTTGGTGGTGGATTATTGTTAAATGAATACCTACATTGCTATAAATCACATTCCTAGGCTGCAAGACTGGGAGATAAAATTCAGTCAATGCTCAGATGTTCTGTGGTGGTTTATCAAGTGAAATGAAGGACTTTAAACCCAGTAGGAAATTGTGGAAAAACACCCTCCTAGTCTCTGGTACCTTTGCCTGGACTATCTCAATAGTCTCCTAAATATTCCCTAACTCACACTATTCCCGCTCTTCACTGCATTCTCCAAACACCTGCTGAAGTACTTTTGATAAAGTATAGGTCTGGTCATGTCACTTCCTCACTCAATAAACTCCAATAGCTCCCTATCACCTCTAGTATTAAATACAAAATCTGCTGTTTGACATTTAAAATGCTTCCCAATCTGGTGCCAATCTACCTTTGTAGCCTTAGTACATATTACTCTCCTTCATGTACTGGATGATCTAACCAAATCTGACATTTTGTTGTTCCTCACACATATCAATCCATCTGCCATCATCTCCATTCCTTTGCACACATGTCTATGGTGCTTTGAGAGGTAGCAGCAGAGCATAGTGGAGAGAGGGCTGACTTCAGAGCCAGGCAGACGTGGCTTCTAGTCCTGTTCTTGGGGCACATAGTAGTCACATGACCCTGGGTAAGTTACTTAACTTCTCATCGATTTAGGCAACTCTCTAAGACTAGAAGTTGCAGAGATGACAAATAGTAGTTGGTACATGGCATTTACTCATCTGGGATTTCCCTACTCAAGTGAAATTATAAGCCCAGTTCCCATCCTATATAGCACCTCTAGATTAACCAAATGTTTTCCTTCTAACAATCTTTTGGAAAAGATACAGTTGTTAGCATTCTCTCCTGCCTCAACTTACCTTGAATACATTTAAACATATATATCAGAAATTCTTGAACTATTTATTATCATGAACTCCTTTGTAAGCATGGTGAAGCCTATAAATCCCTTCTCAGAATAATGTTTTTATGTGCATAATATAACCCACTTAGGATTATAAAGAAAACCAATTACATTGAAATATAATTGTAGTTTTTTAAAAAAAATAAGTACATAGACACCAAATTAAGAATTCCTCATGTGTATATTATATCCCCCAGGGGAATACAAACTTCTTGGCAGCAGGGATTATTTTCTTTGGCCTTTGTATTTCCAACATCTAATTTTTTTTGAATAGGGCATGGGGAGTTGAGAACTGTTCTCGGCATTTTGTTTATAAAAACTTTGAGTCTGCCACTGACTTTTTAGCCCTAGAAGGCTATTTGTGTCCTATGAGAATCCAAGCAGATCATTTCCCACAGGCATCCCGTGAACACCGTGCCTGAGCTGTTCACTGCTCAGCTCAATGGTTAAATGTCCCATTGCCTGGGACTCCAGACCCATAAGCCTGGTAACACATGTTTCTTATCACTATCATCAGTAGCGGCCTTACTCTAATAGTAGTTAGCAACTTCCCAGGAAAAGAGGCTCTGTGAGAGTAGCCACAGTCCTTGTGAGTCCCTAAAAGGAGAAGGCATTTGAGCAGAATCTTGCCTCCCCTTTGCCTCGCCTCATGTGGATGGCTTACTTGGGCATTCTGCTTCACTTTTCCCTATTTGCCTCAGCTGGGTCCTTATCATGCTATCCCCTTCCTGCATTGCTATCCCCAGTAGGTACAGCTGAATTGCTTCTCTCTCCTTGCTAGCCTTCATAACATAACCCATTTCAGTGCCAGCTGAGAAAATAATTAGCAAATTGTTTACCCCTTTCTCACACCTACATCCTTAATAACCACACTGCATCTGGTGAGCTTTCATCCTGCAAAGTTTCAACAATTCCATCTCTTCCCTTAGGACAACTGTCTCAGAGAGGTGGATTCCTATGCTAGGCCCCACACCAGGGTACCTTCTTTATTTCTGCACTATCCAGAAATAGGAATGTGCATGGTTCTAAGGTGCTCAATAGACTCTAATCTCCACCTTCAAACTCTGGACCTACCCTATAAACACATGTTATCCTTATAGACTTGAAACAATGAACTTCACAAAACACACCGGGCAAGTCCTGGCATATTACTCATTCCTTGGGCCACTTGTGCCTATCACTTTATGAGCTTTGCATTGACAATTAACTTTGACATTTGGAAAGCCAATAGGTTGATGCTGAAACAGGATGGCCTAGCTTTAAGCAGATATCATCTGATTGTGGCCTAAACAAGAATGCATCCATCTGAATTGAAGCAATGCCCCCCCCACCTCTAACTTCACAAAGAACCTGTGTGTGTGTGTGTGTGTGTGTGTGTGTGTGTGTGTGTGTGGTACACACGTGTATATGTATGCAAATGTCTCACAACCTGCAAGTTACAAAAAGCTGGCCAGTAAAACTCCCCAGACACACAGTCACATAACTAGTACTGTTATCTGGTACAATAGGAGCATAGATGTAGAGCTGGTAGGAATCTTCAAGGTCATTTAGTCTAATGCCCTAACTTTACAGATGAGGGAACAGAGGCCTAAAGAGGTTAAAGTGATTCACCCAGGGTCACACAGGGAATGACAGATCTTGGCATTTGAATGCCAACCCAGCAACCTTTCCACTATACCAGGGTGAAACTGTTTCAGCAGGACTCAGCCTTTAATTTAACAAACATTTACTCCTGAAGTCTTATCTTTTGTCTTTCCTGATTCTCTTTAAGTTTATTATATTCCCTCTCTTTATTATCTCCAATTTATCCTGTATATAACTTGTTTGTATCAAGAGCCTACTATGTGCAAGGCATTATGCTATGCTGGAGGAAACATGATACAATGCAAGTATCGTTCCCCCTGAAATCAGAGGGTAGGAATTCCAGCTCAGCTTCTTAGTACCTGGTGACCTCAGGCAAATTACTTAACCAACCTCTCTGGGCCTCAGTTTTCTTATCTATAAAATGAGATGGTAGTACTAGATGGCCTCTGAGGTCCCTTTTAGTTCCAATGTATGAAATAGGGTGTAGTTGACACATTATCCTATCAGGACATTAGGAGTCATGGGACATCAAAGCCCCATTAGCGAACAACTAGTCTAGTTGTGACTCTGACCTCCTTTGTTCCTATCTCACTGGGTGGTTCTCTGTTTAACTTTCCCATTTTCTAGATTTTTCTCTTTCCCATTTTTCTCTTTCATCTTATATCAACCATAGTTGTAGTTCTCTGGCTATTACTCTCTCTGGTTTCAGCCACTTTGTCCTCTGGGCTCTGCTTATGTTTGACCTGCTTTCCCAGATCCACAGCCTTCTTTTCCCCCAGAACCCTAGTTATGGTCTCTAGAACTCTCTGCAACCCCTCAACTGCCTGTGATAATAGCTAGCTCTAGTCTGCCTGGGCTCCTGAGGGACCAGCCAAGACTATTATTGTTCATAGTTGACCACCAAGGCTGAGATAGGTCATTCATTCATTCAAACCAACACTTACTATGGAAAGGCTTGGGTGTGTAGAATAAAGAATGACAAAGATGATCTGGAGTAAAATAGGCTATCCAATAAATATATGAGTAAAAAAGAAGATGGGCTGGCCACATGAAGAATGCAAGAATCAACCAATGAACAGTGTGTATACTACAAAGGTATCAAGGTCCCCAGCATATTGGACAGTTCCCCAATGGCAACTTATGTGAGGACATGGGGAAAAGTCTCATGAGATGGGCAGGCATGGATAGGTCATCTGCATCATTGGAGGGAACATTTGAGTGTGTGAATAGATATGTTAAGTGCCTACTATGTGCCCAGCACTGTGCTAAACACTAAAAACACAAAGAAAGACAAATATGGTCCCTGCTTTATAAGTCATTGAGTTGGATGCTGGGGGAAATAGAGACACTCTATTCCAGGCAAAACAGTTCCTTTAGCCTAGATTAACACCTTAATTCACAACATTTGACTTTCCCGGCTTTACCCAGACCACTAGGCAAAGGCTTCACTGCCCTCAGGGTAGTGACATCCTCTTGGGCAGAGATAAGTGATGGAAGGTTGAGTTCAGGGAATAGCAGTTAGGCTAATTTGGCATTGGCCTCCTTGTGTTCCTTGCACAGGCCACTCCATTTTCCAACACTGAATTTTCACTGGCTGTCTCCCATACCTGGAAATCTCTCCTTCCTCATCTTCTCCTCCTGGCTTCTTCTCCTGGTCTCAGCTAAAGTCTGACCTTTTACCTCTCCTGATCCTCCTTAATTCTAGTGCTTTCCCTCTGGGATTAGCTCCAATTCATCCTATTTATAGCTTATTTGCATGTTGGTTCTTCCATTAGACTGTGAGCAGCCAATATTCCCAGTGCTTAACACAGTGTCTTTCACATAGTAGGCATTCAATAAATGTTTCTTGCCTTGAGTTAGATTGTAGAGTGAGTGAAGAGGAATAACATATACTAAACCAAGGAAGGTCATCTAATCCAACCTTCTGACTTGACAGAAGAGGTTAAAATTAAAAAGGTTAATTAATTAAAATTTTAAAAGGTTAAATGACTTACCCAGGGACACACAGTGGTAGAATCAGGATTCAAGCCCAGGTCTTCTGACTCTATACATGTGCCTATATATGATTCTCCTTCAGTAGAATGTAAGTTCCTAGAGGGAGGGAACTGTTTCATTCTTGCTTTTGAGTCACATCTCTTAGCACAGTACCTGAGACATACTAAACACTTGATAAATGCTTCTTGACTGCCTTGTTGGCTAACTAAATAGACTCATTGCTCTTTCCACTATCCAATGTAGCCTTCTTTATTGATGAAAGAACAGAACATTGGATTCCTAGTCCCAGATCCCTTGCTGTCTAATTATTGACCTAGGACAAGTCTCTTGAACTCTCTGAGATTTAGTTTCTTTATCTATAAGACAGAGATAATGACTGATACTCTTAGAGGCAACTAGATGACACAGTAAAGAGAGCACTGGGCCTAGAATCAGGAAGATGAGTTCAGATCTGTCTTCAGACACTTAATAGCCATGTGACCTTGGGCAAGTCAGTCACTTAACCTCTGCTGCCTCAGTTTCCTCAACTGTAAAATTGGGATAATAATAGCACCTACCTCACTGAGTAGTTGTGTGGATCAAATGGTATAATATTTGTAAAGTGCTTCAAAAAGCACCTGGTGCATAGTAGAGACACAATAAATGCTTATTCCTTTCCTATCCCTCTCCTTCCTGTTGACCCTGCAGCGTTGCTGTAAGCATAAATGAGGTAAAGCCTCTAAAAAGACTGTAATAATAAAGCTATACTGTACTGTGAAAGTACTTTGTAAGCATGCTATAAAAATATGAGCTACGATGATGGTAGAGACAAGGATGATAATAACAAGAGCACAGGCACATAGGTCACCTTCTTACTTCCCCATAACATTTATTACCTTGGTATCACCAATGTCATCTTTTTCTCCTCTTTTTGCACCTGATTGGAATGCTATATGTTATATACCATTCAGGCTGCAAGGGCTAGGCTTCCTGTGTTTACAGCAGAATGGTTCTGGATTCCTAACAAACTTGCACCCTTCCTCACCCAGGCATGACCTGTACCCTTCCTCACCCTTCATCTTTTCTTGCTTGAAGGCAAGTTGACCATCTGCACTTCTGTTTTGTTCTACTAGGAAGTGTTGATCTATCTCTCCTAAAATGCAGTGATTTGGGTAGCAAGGACAAATATCTGCATCCTTAGGTGGCTAATTGGTGTCCATGGCTACTCATATTCTCCCTCCTATTACCTGTATGCTCTGGCAAGCAGACTATTTGCCGAAAATCATAGACTTTATGAGATATAAATTCAATAGGAACCCAATATCAACACTATCAGGTAGGCAGAGCAGGTGAGATGTGAGGGCTGGAAGGAAGAAGCTGTGGCAAAAGTCCAAGCAAGGATACCACCAGCTTCCCTCCTACTCTGAGGCTACCTGTGGGCAGCATACATAAGCAGGAATTGCCAGGCTTCTGGAGTGGTGCTTATACTAATCTAATATACTGCAGGTGTAAAGTTGAATGTCATGAAAGTAGGGAGAACAAGGCCAGTCAATACCTCTTTATGGCAGTTTCAGGGATCTTGCTGCTTTGTGTAACTAGGGATTTCGAGTATCTCTTGGGGAATCTTATGTATTGGGCTAGTTTTGGGACCCATCCAAGGTCTTAGGCACGAAGAATACCCCAAAACGGATAATGTGACAAAATTGAGAGTTCCATCCTTGAGAAGACCTGAGTCCTTCCTGAACTCTCCAAAATGCCTGTGAAAGAGGTGAGGGCACACTGAAAGTCAGAGATGCACCAGAGGCGGCCCTAAGGACACATCTTTCAGGTGAGTTGCTCCCCTCCTCCAGTCCCCTTTACTCTTTTGTTTTCCTAACAAAGCCCTGAAGCCCTTATCCTTTCCATCAACCACTAACATTTCCTCAGGCCATGAAGCACGAAATGAAATAAGGTTTCTTCAAAGGCAGGAAGGTAACCTAAGAGTTCAGCAGCAGATTAGAGCGGGCCAGAGAGAAGATGGTTTGAGACACTGGCAGATCAGATAAATTCTCAGCAGAAAGGTCACTTTTCAAGAAGCAATTCATATTTTATTTGCTGTTGTCTCCATGCACAATAAATAAGAATTTTTTCCCCTGAAAGTTTCAACCAGGAACAGATTTGATACACTTCTTTGTACCAAAGAAGGCCAAGAATGACTAGGTCCTCTAAGAGGACATCTTCACTGCTCCATGGTGCTCACTGCCCCGAAATGGAGAGTTCTCCCACTAAGCTGTTGGTAGAAGTGCTCAGGCCTAAGAAGAGTCAAGATTGGGGTTTCAGTAGTAGAACTCTAGATCCTGCGAAGCCCCTCCTTGCCACTGACACTCCACTATCCCCACCCTATTCTGTTGGCACATTTTCTGGGGCCTGTCCTTTCCTAAAATTGTAGTATCATAGAACCTCAGAGGATATCAACTCCAACACTTATCTGATTTCCAATTAAGTAGCCAATCCAGCCTCTGTTGCAGATATGGGTAGGAGGCCAGGGTGTTCCTATGGAATGACAATCTATCTATGAATGTAGCCCATTCCAAAACTGTTATTGTTAGGGAGCTATTTTTCTTAATTTGAACTGAAATTTGTTGTTGTTCAGTTATTTTCAGTTGTGTCCAACTCTTTGTGACCACATTTGGGATTTTCTTCACAAGATACTGGAGAGGCTTGCCATTTCTTTCTCTAGCTCATTTTACAGATGAGGAAACCGAGACAAACAGGGTTAAGTGACTTGCCCAGGGTCACGCAACTAGTAAATGTCTGAGGCTCGATTTGAAGTCAGGAAGATAAGTCTTCTTAACTCCAGGCCTGATACTCTATCCACTACACTGCCTAGATATCTAAACTTAGCTGTTGTTAATAATTAAGCTAACATTTATGTAGTGCTTCAAGGTTTGGAAAACACTTTACATAAATGGTCTCATTTGGTTCTCACAATAACTCTGTGAGGTCAGTGCTTTTGTTATCCCTATTTTAAAACTAAGAAAACTGAGGCACAGAGAAATGAAATGATGTGCTCAGAGTCACACATCTGAGGCTTGATTCAAACTCATCTCTCCTACCCGACTTTCCTAATCTGAGACCAATAAAACAATCTCTCTTCCACATCTGAAGGGCACTTCAAATATCTGAAGACAGCTTTTATGCATCTCCTCAGGGGACTAAGGATTAAATCTTCCCCATCTCCTTCAAGTCTCCCTCATGCGGTATGGTCTCTGCCCCTCTCTCCAATCTTATCCCTTTCTTTTGTGTGTGCTCATTAATGATGTTTCTCAAATGTGGTGCCTGGAACTCAGCACAGTGCTCTCCATGGACTCTGACAAGGGTAGAGCACAGCAGGGTGCTCCCCTCCTTCATTCTGAACAATGACCTCTAGTAAAGTAGCCCATGATCCTCTTCATTCTTTCGGCTGCTACATCACAATTGTCAATTCAAATTGACTGCAGTAACTGCCCTGAGGTGATTTAATCCTCTAACTATTTACTAACCACTTACAATGTGTATAATTTGGTGCTAATATGCACCAAATATGCACAATATGCATGCCTCATTCTATACCCTAAATCCATTAGCTCTCTATCCGCAGGTGAGTAACATGCTTCATCACTGGTCTTCTTGAATTTTGATTGGGCATCGCATTGACCAGTGTTCAGACATTTGGCCCTGGGTCAGCAAGGCCACTAGTCATCCATTACTAGCGACTAAGAAAGGGAGGAAGAAAGTAAAGAGAGGGGAGAGAAAGGGGAAAGAGTCCTGGAATAGCCCTGAGGGACTGGGGTTCTAGGAGAGAGAAGGACAAAGATGGAGAATTGAATAAGATAATGAATGTGAAATGCTTTGTAGCCATGAGACACTCTAGACATAAGAATGATTGCTTAAGTGGAAATGCTTGACTTTCTCCAAACTTGTGCATTTCTCTTCCCTTTTCCTTTGGCTACAGTCATTTGCTTGTTTGAATCAAGTGCTCTGGCCCTTTGCTTTCCCTTCAGTCAATCAGTCATTCAACTGGTATCGAATGCCAACTATGTGAAAGGCCTTGGGCTCAGTTTTTGAGCTGAATGCATTATTGAGAACCAAAGTGTCCATGAATACCCCCTGTAAACTGTAAAGCACTATGAAAATGTAAAGGGTTATGATTATAAATAATAATAAATCTCATCCTGCAAGGAAGGCAGGACAAAAATTGTCATCCCTGTTTTGTATGTGAGGAAACAGGTTCAGAAAGGGGACATAGATTGCCCAAGATCACATGGCTACTAAATGGCAAAGCCAGCATTGGAACCCAGATCTCTGGATTTTACATTCAGGACTTTATCACCGAGGGCATGAGGGGGGAAGGGAATATCAGTCCTTCCAAAGTCAGTCTTTTTAAATGTGCCAGCAAGGAAGAGGCCATCTCTAACTGGCAAAGGCTTGATGGAAACAGATTGATTATCTACTCGACTGATAGATTATTGGTGCCAGGAGACAAAAAAAGGTGCCTGCTGCTCCCTGTCTTTCTATTTCAGAACAGAATTTCAATGGAATTCATCAACTTTGTATGGCATAGTGCCCTGATCAGTAGATACAATGATAAGGCACAGTGGACACAACCCTCATGAAGCTTACAATATAATGGGATGGGTGTGAGGCAAGGGGATACAAGGTCCAAAGGCTATTATGACATACGGGGAAGATGGGGAGATAGCAGAGAGTGCTGAATTTGAAGTTTCCCCATTTGTAAAAGGAGGGCATTAGAATAGATAACATCTAAGGTTCCTTCTAGCTCTTAATCTACGATCCTACACCCAATTTCTCTCATTTCTTCATCTATAAAAGGAAGAAGTTAGAATAGATGCCCTTTGACGTTCCTTCCATCCCTATGATCTGAAATTTAACTTCCCTGGGCCTCAGTTTCCCCATCTGTAAAATGAGACAGTTGGACTGGATAACCTCTAAGATCTCTTTTAGACCCAGACCTATAAGTCCATGATGAAATTAGTCAGGGAGAGGCCAAACTGAAGGATGAGAGATTGGGGACAACTATTACTATTTGGGGAAATTGAGGAAGGTTTTATGTAGGAGATGGATATTGACAAGGAGGGCCTTACTGTGAAAGAAAATGCATTTAACCAACAATTTAATGTGGATGCTCTCAGGCCACAGAACACTGCTGTGGAGGACACTTGTTTTTAATAATCTGAAACCATCCTAGTCAGCCTTCCAAGGTGAAGGATTTTCCTGTTGATGGACAATCTGCATTCCCCTAGAGAGATAGAGAGCATGTCCTTGGCTGAGTTATTCTTGACAGCAGCTGGCTCCAGCGGATGCTGCATACTTAGCATTTAGCAGGCACATGGATAGCAGAGAACTTATTTCCGGCAGGAAAGGTTGGGAGCAGATATACCATTCAGGCAGCTAGGGAAGACTGAGCAAATGAAAATAGGGCCGTCCAGAGTAAGGGCTGCTGCTAATGGGGACTCAGCAACTTTTTCTAACCCAGCAGGGTGAGAGTCAGAACCAGGGCTTCCCTGGAGCAAGCAAAGATTTGAGTGATTCCAAGATTTATCATCAGTAGTATCTTAGCTCTTGATGTAGTAGCCACTTAACTGAATATTTATTAAGCACTATTATATTCAAGGAAGACCTATGTTCATAGGATCACAAATCTAAATCTGGAGATCATCTCATTCAGTCCTCTCATTTAGCAGATGAAGATGCTGAGGCCCAAAGACATTACATGATCACACAGGCAGAACTGAGATTTGAACTCAGGTCCTCTGGCTCCAAATTCAAAGTTTTTCTTCCATTGTGTGGCTTCCAAATCTTGCCTCTGACACATACTAGTTGAGTAATGATGGGCAAATCACTTTACCTTTCAATGCCCCAGGGAACTGTCTAAGTTACTAACAAGCTGCTGACTTGCATAGGCTGAAAGTGTTTCTGCATCAGGAGTCCACCACACTGATGAAATCTTGGGTCCACATACTACATAAGATACTGAGGATGCAAAAATAAAAAGTAGATAGTCTTGGTCCTAAAAGAATTACATTACACAGGATATTCCAAAAGCCTTAGTGCAATTTTAAGCTTAGAAGGAGGTGAGGGAAGGGGGGGGGGGTGGTGGTGAAGATAGAACAAATAATTAAATTACAAAGGACATTGAGGAAGGTGAGGATAATACTAAGTAGAGAAAAAACTTCTTAGGGGAGGTATGACCTCCCTTGAATTAAGCTTTGAAAGAGTCCAAGAATAGAAGCCAGGAGGCCTGTGTAGCTTTGGGGAAGTTTATTTCCATCTCTGAGCCTCAATCTTCTCATCTACGAAACACGGGCTGGAATCAATCTCTAAAGAGTTCTTATGGCTCCAACATTTTAGGATTCTAAGGGTCATAGATGATGGAATTGGATAGGAGTCTATGGTCATAAGGAAAGATGTTGGAACAGAGGGAAGACTCTTGGGCCACCAGCCAGAAAAACAACAACAACAACAACAACAACTTATCATTTTAGCAACAGTCTTAACAAATGGACACTCAGCCTCAACTTATCATCTTAGGGTACAAAAACTAGGGTACTAGGTTTTCCAATATTTGGTTTGCCAAACTGGGAAACCCCAGATCTGCTTCTTATTTTTATGTTGAGCACCTACCTATGATCTTCATAAAGAATGAGTCACATGGACTGCGACTGATTTGTTCATATCAGATTAACAATTTAGATGTGGGAACACATCTAAAAGAACAGTCAGGTTGGTGAGGGGCCTAAAAACAATGTCAAATAAAGATCAACTGAAGAAATTGCTACTCTTTAGCCTGAAGAAGATAAAATAAAGAGAGACAAGATTGTTCTCTTCAAATATGAATTGAAGGACTATCACGTAAAAGGAAGAAAAGAAGGAAGGAAGGAAGGAAGGAAGGAAGGAAGGAAGGAAGGAAGGAA
>NW_020949548.1:11720933-11794009 GCF_900497805.2 Vombatus ursinus | reverse complement strand
GAAGGAAGGAAGGAAGGAAGGAAGGAAGGAAGGAAGGAAGGAAGGAAGGAAGGAAGGAAGAAAGGAAGGAAGGAAATGAGGGAGGATGGAAGGAGAGGAAGAGGGAAAGAGAGGAAGCTAAACTAAGGGAGACTAAATTCAAACTCAGATCTTCCTGACCCTAGGCCCAATACTCTATCCACTATATCACTTCACTTACTTTATCCACTGTGCCACCTAGTTGGAATAGGGGATAGACATTCCAGGTCCCAGAGCACTGGGTATAATACAAAACAAGGAAGACTTTCTTAAAATCAGAGCTATTTGACAATGGAATGGGTGACCTTGGAAAGTAAAAAATTACTATCAGTGGCATTCTTAGAGACTGTAAATACTTGCTAATGTTACAGAGGCAATTCTTGTTCAAGGAAAGAGATAAGACCAGGGGTGGGGAACCTGTGGCCTTGAGGCCACATGTGGCCCTCTAAGTCCTCAAGTTTGGCCCTTTGACTGAATCAAAACCTCACAGAACAAGTCCCCTTGTTAGACTAAATGTCCCCTAAAATCCCTTCCATTTTGAGATTGAAGGTAATTTGAGGAGTCTATGATCATGGGCATGGCCCTTCCTTCCTGAAAGCTTCCTCCTTGGGCCTCAGTTTCCTTATATGTAAAATGAGAATATTGGACTAAATACCCCTCATAAGAATTACTATAGGAATCTATGAGATATATTCACATAGCCCCAGATCATAGAATCACAGAATGTCGGAGTCCAAAGAGACCGTGGAGAAAAAGCACAACTCTTCTTTCTGCAGATGAGGAAACAGCATCTTCAAGAGGGGAAGGGATTTGCCCACAGTCATAAAGGTGATGACCAAGACTGCACTCTAGGGCTTCTTGCTCTAATTCCATTGATCTATAAGCTAGCCCCCCAGTCCTCCAACTAAGTGCTTATTCCAGATAAGGCATACATTTGATGTGCTTGGAAGCACAGTAAATTCCCTCCACCCCCATCACAGTGCTGGGCAGCATGTGGCAGGGTGGAAATCGCTTTTGGACTGATATTCCAGCCCTAACTCCCAGTTAAGCAAAAAAAAAAAAAAAAGTCACTCAGCACTCCAGGAATTTGTCTTTTCACCAAGCTATTCCCTCTATTTCTGCATGCAGATTTCCACTTTCTCCCCTATTTCATGTTTTTTATCACAGGATGAGTCAAGAGAATAACAAAATGAGAGCTCTTTTTTTCCTCCCTTAGAATTCTGCTTTTTGTCATTTCTCTTTCAATTCTTCCTACCTGCATTATACATCTCATTATCATATTATAGCTAGTAAATCTCAAATAGCTGACAATTTTCCTATTTCCCTGAACTCCGTTAACATCCATTTTCCAGGGAGAGATCTTCACAGTGCTTCGTGTGACTCATTCTTTATGAAGATCACAGGTAGGTGCTCAACAGAAAAAATAATCATTAATCTCATTAAAACAGCAAGGCAAAGAACCAATAACACGGAACCTGACATGCTGAGAGTCCAGATCTACGGCTCCCAATGGCCCAGACTGAATTTTGTTTCTTCTAGTAATAATTAATGTTCAAATCCGAAGATATAGTTTCACATAAGGCCTTCCATTCTTTTCTGGATGCTGCCAGATCCCTTTGCTCATGAGCAGCATAGTGCCACACAGTAATGACCATTTTCTTGGCCATGGCATTTGAACACCTCTCTTCTCTTGTAAACCTTAATTTATTTACTGGATAATTCAATTCAATCTAACAAACAATTACTAAGCACCTGTGCCTTATAGGGTGCTGTTCTAGGTGCTTAGTAAAAAGAAAAATAAAGATTAGAAATCACATTTACATAGTACTTGAGATTCATTATCTCATTTGTTCCTCATGCCAACTCTGTGAGGCAAGAAATGTTAAGTATCATCATCCCCATTTCACCGAGGAAGAAACTGAGGCTCAAATTTGTTAAGCCCAAGGTCACATGGGTGATGTGGGTGATGAGTGTCTGAACTAACTCTTGAACTCAGATCTTCTGACAGCACTTAGCACCTTATCTGGCAGATTGCAAGTGCTTAATACGTACTGACTGGTGGACTTGGCAATGCTCCATTTCTACATACTCTCCCTCTGCAATAGTTGGAGAAGGAGATGCAGGGAAAATATTTGCTCTAGCAGAACCATAGAACTTAAACGAAGCTGAGGGCTTCAAGTTCAATGTTTAACTAAGTAGGAATCACCTTGATAACAGTCTTAACAAATGGACACTCAGCCTCTGCTTGAAGACCTACAGTGATAGGGACCTCAGTAGTTCCCAAAAGAATCCTAGTGGCTGGGACATCTAATTGCTAGGAACATGCCTCTGCAAGGCAGAAATCTGCTTTCCTCTGACTTCTACCATTTGCTTCTAGTTTGGCTCTCTGGGGCCAAAATAAATGAAGACTAGTCTTTGCACTACAAATATCCCTCCAGATGTATAAAGACGGGGCAGTTAGGTGGTGCAGTGGATTGAGCACAGGCCCTGAAATCAGGAAGATTCATCTCCCTGAGTTCAAATCTGGTCCCAGACACTAACTGCATGACCTGGGCAAGACACTTCACCCTGTTTGCTTTCATTTTTTCATCTGTAAAATGAGCTGGAGAAGGAAATGGCAAACCACTCCATTATCACTGCCACAAAAACTCCAAATAGGGGTCACAGAGAATCAGACATAACTGAAATGACTCAATAGCAACAAATATATGAAGAGACACATCATGTCTTCCCTAAATCTTTTCACATGCAGGTCAGTGTCTTTACCCTGAGTTCCCTCAACAGATCTTTGTATGGTATGATATGGTCTCCAGTCCCCTCAGGACTCCTATTCCACTTCCTCTGGTTGTGGTCTCAGTTGGGTAAAGCACTCTAAGAAAACTAGTTTGTACCTCATGTGTCTTCAGTAGTACATGTCCTGGGGTTTATATGTTAATGGCAGATCATGGCCACTGCTAGAAAAAAAATAAGGACTTTTCTGCCCCTTGCTTTGATATCTTTCTCCCCTTTATTTAAAGACTGGAGAGTATGTTTCCTATGAAGTCTGCAGAATAAATAGAAGATATTCAGCAGGGGAGGTGTGTCTTCCAAAGTCTTTAAGGGCATAAATAGGCAAAGCAGAACAGAGGTCCAAGAGACATGCTCCTTTGTAGACAGAGCTCTGACTCTTTATTGGCTTGTATGGTCATGTGGTTAAGACAGAAGTTCACTAACTGAAATGCCCTTTGCTCAAGAAAATTACCTGCAGTATCCTTCCCTGTTTCCTACCTTTTCTGAATTCAATTATGGACTCTAAAACTGGACCCTAAGGCTTCAGTCCTTAGTATCCCTCCCTGAGTCCTCCCTAAAGTCTTCCTTCATAACCCTGGATTGATCTTTCCCATGAATCAGTGGTGTCTTAAGTACCCACTTCCCTGGAACTAGGGAAAACCAGAATTTCTCCCATGAGCCAGAATATAAGGGTCTGATCTCTCCCACCCCCATCAGACTACAGGCTATATAAAGTTAAAGATTATGTCTTATCTAAACTTTTCATCTCCCCAAGTACCTAGCTCAATGCTCCATACACAGTAGACACTTAATAAAAGTTTGTCATTTTTTTCCACTTGATCAATCAATTGCATTTATTAAGTTTCTCCTGTGTTCCAGGAACTGTATTTGGCTCTAAGGATAGAAATGCAAAGAATGAAACAATCTCTATACACAAAGAGCTCCCGTTCCAATGGGGTATATCACAAGTACATATAAAAATATGTACAGCATAAATATAAAGTGGGCAAATGCCAATATGTACAAAGTAGTTTAGTGCAAGGTAGTTTGGGGAGGGGATAGGCCACTAGCAATTAGGGCAATCAGGAAAGGCCTCATCAAGAAGATGGTGCTTTGGTTGTCTCTTACAGGAAAAGAGGTGTTCTCTGAGGCAGAAGTTAGGAGGAGCATACTCCAGGCATGTGGGGTGTCAATGCAAAGCCACAAAGAGAGGATATGGGAGAGAGAGGGCCATTTTGGGAGGGACCTTACAATTGGATCAAGTCCAATTCACTATTTTATAGATGGGGAAACTTGACCCAAAGAAATTAAGTGACTTGCCCAAGTCACAAGGGTAAGATACAAAGCTGAGAATTGAGCCTAGGTCATCTGTCACTAAATCCAGTTCCCTTTCCACCAGACTATGCAGTTCCATGGCAGAAATGGGTTGGCCACTGGATGCTGTTGGTAGAATTGTAAGGAGCAGGGCTGCAAACACAAGCTTCCTTAGGGTTTTTTATCTGAGACACAGTTTGACAATAATCACACCCACATAGAGATGGGCTAACTGCCCAAAGTGTCTTATACAAGTTAGTAATTATAAATGATATTTATATAACAATTTTAAAGTCTGCAAAGCATTTTATATACATTTAAGCCTCAACTCAGTAGCAACTCTGTAGGAGAGAACTATAGTTATTATTCCATTTAACAGAAGAAGAAAATGAAACTTGGAAAGGTAAAGGCATTACTTGCCCATGGTTACACAGATAGTGCTGTCTTCAAAACCTGTCCATTCAGACTCCAAGGCTACCATGCTATCCAATATCCTAAGAAGGAGAGGATATTCTCCCTCCAAGAAAGCTGAAAGCACTGGACATAACAGCTACAATGAGGCATCTTAGCTGTTCCTCAGCACCTGAGTTTCTCACAGCTATGCAGGTCACCTGCTATGAATGTGATAGTTCATACTTAATATCATGGGAGCAATAAAAAGCATGCACACACATACACACACACACACACAGGCATATGTATTTGTTGTTCAGCTTCTGTCTCCTTGCTGTCTCTTCAAGCCATGGAAAACATTCACCAGAAGTGGAAAGAAAGATCATTTCCAAACCCTCTAGCTTTATTAGGACATCTTAGGAGATGACAGGAACTGTCTCTTGTCATGACCAAGAGAGTGCCATCCACACCAGGGCCCCATTGTCAGGAATAAGTATGAGATAGAATAGTGTAATAGGAAAAAAAATGTATTTTGGAATCAGAAGAACTGAATTCAACAATTATGTGGCTCTCCTTCTTACTAGCTGGGGAGTCTTAGACATGTCACATGCCCCCTTGAACCTTAGTATTCTGTTCTATAAAATAAAGAAGTTAGAATACAGAATTTTTAAGGTACCTAAGATTTTGTGATTCTATAATCTCCACAAAGCCAAGTAAGTGAAGCCACTATTGATTGAGAATGGGGGGAGGTGAGGAGAGGTTGGGGAGGAGAAGGCAGGTTATTACCACTCCCTACTCTCTCACCACCAGAAAAGAGGAAAATTTCAAAATCTTTTACAGGCTGCTCAACTGCCTTTTGGGGTACTGTAATCCACTGAGAAATTGAATGGAAGAGGCTACCTAGGAGAGAGAAAGAGAGAGAGAGGGAGGGAGAGAGAGAGAGAGAGACAGAGAGACAGAGAGACTGAGACAGAAAGAGAGAGACAGAGACAGAAAGAGAGAGACAGAGACAGAGAGACAGAGAGGGAGGGAGGGAGGAAGGGAGAGGGAGAGGGAGAGAGAGAGGGGGAGAGAAAGAGAATCTCTTAACCATGGGAATAACCAGGTCAGGTGACCTAGGCCAGGAAAGCCTCAGTTAACCCAGCAATACTAGGTTTCCCTCCAGGACCAATCAGAAGCAATACTAGATATTAAAATACTAAAGTACATCTGAAAATACTCAGGTAAAGAGTTCCTGCCTAGACTGCTCAGAAAGGGAAGAAGGAACTCATACTTTATAGCTAGCTTCTTTAAGGCTGGCAGACTACTGGTACTCTTAGCTATGGTCTCAACTTCCATGCCTTCTTTCATCCCCACTGGCCATTTTTATTAGTGTCTCTAATTTTATCATGTCAGGAGTCTGAGGCCGTTCCAGCAAGGGGAGCCTGGATTGAAAAGAAAGAAAAACAAAATAAATATCCTCAATTCAATCCCAACTTAGTAATTACAATCATTCTGGCTCTCATTGTCCCAGGGTTGCCCTGAGCAGTAGATACAGTACAAGTACAGAAGGAGGTCTCTAGAGTCTGAACCAGACTTGATCTCTTGCTTTCAGAACCAAGAGTGTGGACAGCAGCTGAGTCAGTCTGTCATGGAAGCCAGTAGGTTTTTTGAAAAATAAACACTGGTCTTTTTGTGTAAGACTTTGCTTTGTAAAGCTTGTCCTTCTGATTCCCCCACACCTCTCCAGAGAATGGAGAGCATTGGGAGAGAAAAAATAATAAAATTCTGTAATGTTAAACCTGGAAGAGATCTTAGGGATTGTCTAGGTCCAATACCTCACTTCAAGGTAAAATTCACTGTCCAAGGTACCTGTGTCTTTCTCTGCCTCTGCCTCTGCCTCTGTCTGTTTGTCTATCTGTGCCTCTGTTTCTGTCTCTCTCCAGCCACTCTTCTCCTCTAGAGTACTGCTTCACCAACAGCTTTTTGGACATCTCCAAATGAATGTCTGAAGGACATTTTAAATTTAACATTTCCAAAAAAGATTTCATTATCCTTGTCACCACCATTCTGCTGAGGTTGGAGATAGGGTCTGTGGCCAAGTTCATCATTACTGGAATCTAACTTCATTCACTCAACATGCATTTATTGCATATTTACTATGTGCAAATCATTGTAGACAACATAAAGATTTGGAGGGGGGACTGGACCAATGATTTCATCAGGGCAAGGAGCTTCTCAATAAGGTAACTCCCCCTACTAAAGAATACCTGTCTATACCTGCTCTGCAACTTAGAATCTCAGAGAATCACCAAAAGATTACCCTAAGGTAAGGGCAGCAGTGGCCCAAATTTGCAGACTTTGATCTAGCTTTCATGAAGCCCATAATCTATGAGAGAGAGAGAGAGAGAGAGAGGGAGAGAGAGAGAGAGAGAGAGGGAGAGAGAGAGAGAGAGAGAGAGAGAGAGAGAGAGAGAGAGAGAGAGAGAACACAAACAACTACAATATGAGGAAAACTGTGGAAAATGCATAGGAGAAGCATAAGCCAAACATGCAGAGATCACCTGGTGGAGAGATCATTATCAATGGGGGGCGGGGATGTTAGCATCAGGGAAAGCTTTCTGGAGGAGTTAACTTTTGAATTAGGTCTTAAAAATGGGTAGGATTTTGACAGGTGGAGAAAGGAGCAAAGGAAGGCACTACAACTGGAGAGTAATGGTGTAAGCAAAAGCAAGGAGATAGGAAAGTGCAGCAAGCCTTCTAGGAATACTTATTCAAAGTCTGGCTATGCCAGAGGATGCCTGCAAGAAAGGAGCCTGAGATCCTCAAGTGACAATTCTGGGGAATATGTGAAATGACAATCCAACCTATTCTTCTAATACAGGAAGGGTGGCTCTTATCAAGGTGAGAAAAAGCAAGTAAATCGCCTATCAGGATAAAAAATTCTGACATTTATCTCATCCAAAAGGCCAAATAAATTTTGATTAAATTAGATTTAAATTAAATTTAAATTATATTTATGTACTCAAAAAATCATATGATATTTTGGTCCTTATTCTGTGATTTACCACCTATATAAAAGGTCAGATACTTTCACTTTTTTGGACCTCAATATCTACATTTTTAAAATGGGCTACTTGCATTACCTGCCTCATGAATCTATTGTAAAGGTAATAGAATTATAGCTCTAGAAGTATAAGGAGTCTAAGAGGACATCCAATCCCCTTATTTTACAGATGGGAAAACTGAGGCACAGAAAAGTTCATTGACTTGCCCAAGGCTACATATGGAATAAGTATCTGAGGTGGAATTTGAAGTTAGGTTTTCTGCCTCCAAATCCTGTGCTGATTTCTACTATCTGTGTATGAAAGAGTTTCATAACTGGAAAATGTTATATGTAAACATGTGCTCCTATTATTCTCCTAGTTCTCCTTTTATTTCTCTCCCTAAAACCTCTCTGCTATGGACAAAGCCCTCCAAAGATCAGAAATCCACTCCCATAGGAAAAAAAGAGGCCAGAGCCCAGTTGGTGTGAGATAAAGACTGAGTCATTCACAATGTCTTGGGATATCACTGGACACTCCCCAGGACATACCAGCTCCCCTGACAAGCTAAAATGGACAAGAGCTGCAGGAATGTATCAGAAAGGGAAGGGACTCTAAATGGTTTTTTCTTTTTTTAATAATTCACAGCTGCAGACAGGTTGACAACTTATTGAGAGTGGTTCTTCATCTGGAAAGTGCTTATTACTCACTGTGTACCATCTTTATTACATCAATACTGACATTTAACACTCAATAAATCTCCACTCCCTCTGAGGTGCTCAGTCTGACAGCCAAACCCAGCCCTTGCCTTTTGAGTACCTGCCTAGGGTTTCTAGGAAGCAGGGGAGCATTCCCCCACCATGTCCCCTTGATTCTCTTTGCATTGCAAACAATGTCTACAGTATGTCCGTGCACATTGGCATGATCATAAGAAGAAAATGAGAGGCTTGTCATAGGAATGAGAGACCACAAAGGGCCAGCCCACATGTCAGCATGGGTCCTAAGATGCTAAAAGAACAATGAGGAGTCCTCCAGTGTTTAGGCAGATAAAACTTCTGTAGAAGGTTTATGGGAGGAAATGGATAAATCACCCAGGACAAGGAGGCATTGTTGGAGAGTTGGTGGGGTCTAGATCTCTGTCCATGTAGGGAGCACACACAGATGGTCACAGATCTACCATAGTACCCAAGTTCATTAGGCCCCATGACAGCCACAATCTTTCCTTTTCTTTCCCTACTTGCTTGGACCTCTATCTGATAGTTGCTTCTGGTTATTTATCAAAGTTTCTGAATCTCTAGCCTGGTAAGAAAGAATAACCCCCTCCCCCAACTCAAAGTGCCTAGTACCTAATTTTTTCTGCTTTCCCACAACTCAGCATACAATGCAAACTGACAACAATAAGAGCAACAATAACAATAATAGAATCAAAAGGCCCTCAATGGGAGACAACCCCATGAATTCAGCCAATAATATTTTGACAAAGAAATGTCAAATGACTGTGACATGGATTTATGATGGCAATTCAGGACAAAGGTCATTGCCACTAGAAATCAAGAAAGGTTATCCTTAAGGAGTCAAGAGTTAATTATAAATGCACATTATATAAGGAAAGGTAGAAACTGTGCAACATATCACTGTAGGGTCTAAAAATGTAGCACCTACTGAATATCTAGGGAGACAAGTCCTGGTGGCTGGCATCATACATCAGAAGCTCCCTATCTTTAATGGACTAACAGATGACCAATACTATAAATATAGAACTTATACCATTATATGTATGTTTGTGTATGTGTGTGTGTGTGTATACATACATATATATATATATGTATATATACGTGTGTGTGTGTGTGTGTGTGTGTGTGTATTAGCAACATCTGTTCCACGGACCCTCAACAATAGCTCACATAAATATAGTAGTTCTTAATTTATGCCATCTTTCCTCTAAAATGTCCTATGGGGATACATGTGACTATTATTATCCCCTTTTGACAGATGAGGAAACTAAGACTAGGAGGAATTATCTTGCCTAAAGTCACAAAGCCCATGAATAACAGAGCTAGGATTTGAGTTCTTAACATTCTGACATTTGAACTCAATTTGAACTCAAGAATTCTGATTCAATTGCTCTTTCCTCTGCATTTATTGCCCTCCGCTCTGCATCCTTCATCCTCTGTTGACTACTGCTTATCTCTGCAGCATGTACCAGAGGGAATAGCATGCTCCTCATATACAGCTTGTTACAGAAATATCACTTTTTATTTGATTGGCATCACTTAACTTCAGAAAACACTCAAAAAACTGATTATCCCAAATAAGTGTCCAAGTTTTTAGGTCTCTTGAACATATTAATTTATCCTTTCAAGGGTTTTGGCTACAAATCAAAAGTGTGATTCTCTTTCTGAAATAATTTCATTGATGATGATTTTCATTTCTCCTCTTAGCTGGGCAGGGACTTCTCCATATACTAGTCTTTCATAAGGATAAAGTAAAATCAGATTACGTTCCATGTGATAAATCTAACATGTAAAACTTTCATGGTACCCACCATCCATCATTAGGTCCAATGTAATCCTCTAGCCAAAATTTGTACCATTGGTGGGAGACAATGTGATGAGTTGGACAGAATATTAGACTTGGCATCAGAAAAAACATGCATTTCAATCACATCTATGACATTTGTTAACTGCATGACCCTCACTGAACCTTAGTTTCCTGACCTATAAAATGTATATAATAGTATCAATAGTACCTATCTCACAGAGTGATTACGAGGTTGAAATGTCTGTGGAGCATTATTCCAACTTTAAAGTTCTCAATAAGCATCAATTTTTATATAATAGACTAAGGAATTTACATGTAGCTTTATCCATGCAATTGAAACTATACCTCCATAGTGTTACTACTTTTCTCATAGAAATCCACTCGATTCAATGGCAAAGGGCTTGTCTTCACTGTCTCATGAGACCATACTGCACTCCAACTACATTCTGAGGAAGTATCTTTATGGAAATTCTAAACTTCTCAGATTGGGAAGTAAAATCAGAATTTCTTCTCTAAGGTCAGGGCATCATGAAAATCCAAGATGTAAGTTCACTTTTGGAAAGCAATTTATAAAGGTCTCTCCTACTAATGCCAGAGACCAATCAAATGTTAGAACCTGGCCTGGTTGTGTCTCTATAAGAAGCCAGGCTGCAAGAGATAGAGACAATCAGTGTCATCTATCTTTGACTACTCCAGAATCAATATCCCTAGATCTCTTGACTTCATCCCTTCATCTCTTTGTATAGAAGCCAATTAACTTTCATCTGTAAGAACCAGCTGCCAAGAAGTCTCAAATACTGGTGATCTGATCTATTTGCTTGCTGAAATTTAGCTAAAGAAATGAGAACTGTGAGTCGACAGATGAGATATCTGCCCAGAGTCATGTGAATTAGGAAATTTCCCTTCTTCATTGTCTGAAATTCTTTCGACAACTATCTTACTATCTTATCTTCTTGCATGTGTGTGCGTGCATGTGTGTGTGTGTGTGTGTGTGTGTGTGTGTATGTGTTTATGTGTTCTCTCTCTGGGTTCACTCATTTCACCCAAACATAGGCTCATAAATGTCCTGTATTAGTTTTCCTCACAAGAGGTGAACGTTGGAGAGGGAATCCAGTAATTTAGATATCTGCAGTCAGTGAGCAGAAACCAGAGACAGGCCTGGGCTAGCTGAACTACTAGGGTAGATGGTCACTGATGAGATCTGGCTCCAGAACTGGTTAACAAGACTTGGCTTACAACATGGTTCTGAAGAGCCCCCGATTCCATTCTTCAGAAACAACATCCAGAGGAAAAGGCAGTACCTTTCCAGGCATTGATTTTAACCATGGAGTCACAGACCTGTAAGTGAATCCTGCCCCTAATGGAGGCAGACAGAAACTGGCATGATTTCACAATGACATCCATTAGTTTCTGCCATTTTAGACATTCTGGACTTGCTTTCCATTACCCAAGGAGACAAATAAATGTGTCCTAAGAAACATCAACAAGAATCAGGTGAAGAAAATAGAGGGCCCTTGCAGAAGAACTAGGAGAGGTCTTACAGATGCCTCCTGAGCATCCATCCCAAATTGCCAACATTAAACTAATAACGTCATGGAATGTGAGAAACAGTTAGTTCTTTCTGATTGAGAACGAGCAGTAAAACAATGTCTTCTTGGGCATAACTATTTTACAGTCTTTTTTGGAAGCCTATTAATATGGTCAAAGGAAAAATCTCAGGGCTTTGGAATTCTTTTTAGTCCAGTTTATTTTTACTCTGTTTTCCAAGGGGGATTTAATATCCATCCCTGGATTGAGTTTCAATATGGATATAAGGAGAGTCAGTTGGGAATCCAAATACTTTGAAGAATACACCACACATTTCTTAATGCATATTCATTTAATCATTCAACACATTTCACTTAACTTTTTCACCCAGGAATCTGTACCATAGGAATAGGACGGCACAATGCTAGAGCAGCAGTTTGGAGGGATAGAGCAGGTTATGGGCTAAGGCTGTCAAAATCATTAGCAATAAAGTGCATTAAGTCCTACTTCTGAGGCAGTACATTATGCAAGGAAGACAAGCACTCTGTTTGTATTCATGGCCAGGACTGAGCCTAAAAACAAAGTATGGCTATAGCATGCTATTAATATTGATGAAAATATTAATGAAAAACTATTCTCTCGCTGAAGAAAAAGGGTGCCTGGGATCATTTTGACACTGGCTGGAAATTGGATTTTCACATTCTGAAACAAGTAATATGGGACATGGTTTCACTGGGACATCAGAGTGAACAGAGGAAAGAAGTCCTTTAGACTAGAGAACAGCAGTTCCACTGAACCCTGGTATTTAAAGAGAGAGACATTTCTTTCTGGCAACAGCCTAATGGCAAAGATGTGGGGAATCAACAGTAACCTCCTGGCACTTAGCCATTCTGAGATGCTAACCTGATAGTTTTGCCCAGAGGTCAGTTATGCTCATTTCAGTGTTCACAATTAAATTCCATAAATGCTTCATGATCTATGTTATCAGAAAGGCTGTGAGGTGATATATAAAGATGAAGGAGAAATGGCCCCTGCCCTCGAGGATCTTACAATTAAGTAGCAGATGCTTTAACAATTCAGGCAATAGGTGGCATAGTGGATAGAATGTTGGACCTGGAGTCAGGAAGACCTAAGTTCAAATCTGATCTCAGACATTTACTAGTTTTGTGACCCTGGGCAAGTCACTTAACTCTGTTTGCCTCAGTTTCCTCATCTGTAAAATAAGTTGGAGAAGGAAATGGCAAACCACTCCCGTATCTTTGCCAAGAAAACCCCAAAGAGTTGGACATGACTGAACAATACTTGAATAATTCAACAGTTTGGTGAGTCACGACCTCATCAGTGCAAATGTTCCCTGAGACAATGGTCCCTTGAACACTTCTTCATGAGTTACTATGGCCAAAAAAGAAAGGGGGGGGGGAGAAAAAAAAATCATCACCCTAAGACAAACCTGTCTTCCAATAGCTGACACATAAGCTTTGCTCTCTATCCACTACACCAACATGCCTTTTATGAATAATTACAGTACGACTTAGAAAAAGATCATAGAATACATGGCAGCCACTTAATAGATGTTGACTGGCACTGATCTGAATTCAATGAAGAAAAAAATGCCAAGGGAGTTCTGAGTAGAGAGAGAGATAAATGCCATCCGGGGAAATCAGGAAAGACTTTAAGGAGAAGCTGGGATTAGAGATAATCTTAAAGGATGGGTATGGGTTATATAGGCAGAGTTGGGAGAGAAAGGAATTCCAAGCAGAGGAGAATGGAAGCATGGGGATAGATAAACTCAGGGAATGTTTACGGCACTACAAGTTGGCATAAAACATATGGTGTCTGAAGGGGAATATGGGAATAGTCTGGGAAGGTAAGTTGAGACCAAATTGTAGAGAGATTTGAATGTCAGACGAGTTCTATTTCTGACATATATCATTTTTGGAGTAGTGTGGTATAGTAATATTAATAACAAATTAGCATTTATAAAGCACTTTAAGGTTTCCAAAGTATTTTATAAAGGGTGTCCCCAAAGTCTTGGTCAAGTATCAAGCTGTAAAGCTTAAATTAAGACTTTAGGGACATTTTGTATATGTTGTCTCTTTTGACCTAACAAGCCTAAGGATCAGGGGTAATCATTAACCTCATCTTACAGAAGAAGAACCAAAGTCTAAGATGGGTGAAGTGATTTTCTCAGGGTCATACCCCAGGATCTGAGGCAGGATATGACTCCAAATCCAGAGTTTTATTCACTTTGAGCTCTACACCTAGAGTCATGAAAGTCTTCACTCAAATCCCATTTCTGACATTTACCACCTGGTTGTGCCTAAGAAAACACTTCTGGGAGCCTCAGTCTTCTAATCTGTAAAATGAAGAGGGTGGACTAGATGGCTTCTAAGCTACTCTTAAACTCTAAATTTATGATCCTACAAGGAATTGAGAATTGATTCAGTAAGCATTGGGAAAGCTTGGATGCGCTTGAGGTAAGATTGGAGGTAGATGGTGAGAAAATTATTCTAGAAGCCATGTGTATGATGGATTACAAGGGGGAGATTAGAGGAAAGATGACCAGTGGGAACTTATTATGTGTAATCAAATGATAAGGAAGATCTGAATGAAAGTGGCAAGAATAAGAATAGAGAGAAAAGGGGAGATGAACGAGACATTCAGGAGGCAGAAATGACAGAATTTACCAGCCAATAGCATTTGGGGATGGAGGGAGAAGAAAAGGAGCTCAAGGAGCTCACATTCTAATCAGGGAAAGTAGCACATAAAAGAGCTGAAAATTGGCAAGTGGTGGTGGAGCAGGGGGGAATGGTGGGAACTGGGGCCATGAAGGCAAAGTCCATGGAGAGTCTGATGCACAGCCAGGAGGGGAATGAAGTATGGCTGCCCTAGACCCATTCCCAAAATATGGTCACCAGAAGGAACTCACCAGTAGTTGAAAGGGAACAACATGATATAGGGATATTCTGGGGGATGAAAAGGCTAAAGCACTGACAAAAGGCCTAGGATGAGAAGGCAGATGAAACAAGGTAAAAGTCCAGAGAGTCAGAAACAGAGCCAAGAGGTACTCAGTTTTGGATATGATGAATTGGAGGTTCTGGTGAGACAGCCAGAAGGGTAGTTGGGAATGAAGGTACAGAGTTTGGGAAAGAGACCAAGGTTGTAGATGGAGATTTTGGGGGGGGTGGTCATCCACATGCGGAAGGGGGTAGTCAAAGCCTTGAGACTGGATAAAATCTCCAAGAGGGAGTGGGTAGAGAGAAAAGATAGACAGAGTAATGATGGGACCAAGAGGAAGAAGAGAAGCCAGGAAAAGGAGATGGAGAGAGAACAGTTAGAATCATGCCAGTGTTACATCTAGGGAGATGAGGAAAAGCCATTGGATTGATGATTAGGTCATGAGTAATGGCCAAGTAAGTGGATGTTAATGAGATGCAGCTATGATATCTAGCAGTGACAAGATAAAGAAAGTGCAGCAGATGGCTTAGGAAAGGTTTTATAGGATAAAGGAAACCTGTGCATGTCTGTAGGCTCATATCCCTAGGTGTTCATGATCCCCACCCCAATTACCCTACATTTGTCATATACATACATACATACATATATATATACACACATATGTATATGTATGCATGTCTTTATATGTATGTGTACATATGTGTGTATATATACACATATATACACATACACACACACATATATGTATATATATATATATACACACACACACACACATAAATCTTGTAATTACTTTTCTGCAAAATCCTGTATCTCCTAGTAGTATTCTTGAGGACAGAGGCTTTCTTAATCCACAAATATTTATTAAGCACCTACTATGTGCCAGGCATTGTGCTAGATCCTGGGAATTTAAAAAAAATGCACTCATTAATTAAGGGAAAACAATTATGGGATGGAGGGGATAATTAATCAAGCCATGTTCTAGAGGGGAGAAGATGGGAAAAGACTGTGAACACTCATGGATGGGTTTAGTCTTGAAAAGCAAGAGATGTAATTCTTCCCCTGGAAAGGAAAAGGAGTGATCCTCCTAATAGGATATAAGCTCACTGAGGGCAGGAACTGATTGATTTTTGTCTTTGCAACCCTTATTTAGCAAAGTAACTGGCACACAGGAGGGACTTGGAGCATTGATTGAGGGCAGAGGGGAGGTGAAGACACAGAAACACGTCAAGGTGGAGAGGAGATCTGAGGGAGCTCACCTGCAGAGAGCAGGAATAAGCTGGAGGACCAGAAGGGGAAAAAATGGTTCAGCATCAGCATGATTGCTGAGGTGAACATGACAGGATGTTACCAAATGAATAAACGGATCGCTAAGCAACAGCAAAGACTCATCTTTGAAACTAAGTAGCAAGAATTTGGAGGGAAGTCAGCTGGCCCAAACTGGTGACTTTCTCAGCCACACTCATCAGAGAAAATAGATGGGAAAGGGGAGCTTCTCCAGGGTCAAGAATTCATAGGACAGGCAAGGAAGAAGGACATGGGTGCTGGCAAAAGCATCCTTGAAATAGCAGCTCCTTGTAAGAAGGGACTGTTTCATTCTTTGCCTTTGTATCCCCCAGTGTCAGGCACGTAATAGGTGCTTCCTACGTGCCTGCTGATTGAATGACGGAAAGGACTGGTCATGGCAACCGGGCAGTGCAGAGACAGAGGGAGAGAATGAGAGTGGGCCAGCAGCAGAGGCAGGATCGGGAGAGGTGGAGCTGACAGCTCAGTAGGAGACCAGACACACAAATGGTGACAATCCAAAGGAGATTGTGAAAATACAGTAAGATCTGTGAGAACAAAGTGCCCTGGAGCCTGGGGGGTGGCAGGGGGAGGGACTATTTCTTTGTGCTAGGACCTTGCCTTTGCTCAGAAGTAAGCAAAGCAAAAACTCAGTTACACTAAATAAAAAGGCACCAGAAGATACCAGGCTGGTGTGTTCTGTCTCCCTAAGCAGCCAGGCTCTGTTCATATTCCAATCCATTAGTCTATTCTATTCTTATTCTATTCACTGTATATTCACTTGTGTTTGGAGGTCAGGGAAGTACAGCCTATGTATGCACGCAGGGAAATCTTGCAATTTTTCCAATTTGAGAATGATTCATTTTCTGACAGCAACCGCAAGGCCTCCTGAGTTCCAGGATAGAAAGCCCACCCTCCAATAGCCTGGGCTGCCCAAAGAAGCCATTACTCACTGGAAGAGTCTGGGGTTCTACATGGAAGATGCTTAATAGGGGTGTCTAAGAAAGGTGAGAGCTCAGCTGCTTACCTTCCCCCATTCCCACTCTGCCTTCTCGGTTTCTGTGAACCACACTGGAAGTAAGCTATAGGTAGAGTGAGTGTGATCTCCATACTTCCTGGAAGAGGCAGGCTGAAATCTCTCTGCCTCTGCCATCTTGGAAGTCAGACCTGCTCCACTCCATCACTACCTTTTTCTTCTACAGTTAATTCAAGTTTTGATTGTCCATCCATGGCTTACTAATGTTTCAAATCTCTTGCCATAGCAAAAGGCAAAGACAGTTGTCCTCTGACACATATCTTGGGGGATGGCCGGGATTAAATTAGGACTGCAGGGAATCAGTAGGGAAAGCCAGCAGGGGGCAGAAAAGTCCTAGCTAAGCAGAGCAGCAACTGACATGATCTGACAGCTGATGAGGTGACAGCCTTCAGGAATAAGGCACCAGTCATTATAAGGGACAAACCATAGTCAACATACCCTCTTACTAGGAAGCAGTGACTAAAGTGAGGCATAAGGGACTTAAATGGCAAATCTATCCATCCATCCATCCATTATCCATCCCTCCTCCCACCCATCCATCTATCCCTCTTCCCATCTATCCATTCGTCCATACATCCCTTCATTCATCACTCATTCATTCTCATTCAACAAGAATTTATTAAGCACCTATTTCATACAAAGAACCCTTCTTAGGCAGTGGAGATACTAGACAAAATGAGACAATCCTTGCCCTCAAGGGGCTTACATTCTATTTGAAACCAGAAGGAAAACAGGACTATCATCAGATTGCCTACCTGAAAGTTAACTGATGGTCAGTGGAGCCAGGTACTAAGATAAAGAAGGAGGTATAGGGAGCTGAGAGGGCTAGAGTAAAGCCAGGGAAGGTAAATCAGATTAACAGCAGCTAAGCTAAATCATTCCATGCTGAGGTTTCTGTGGATACAGTGCGTGTATGGTTGCCATGACCTCTTGGTTTCTTAAAGGACCGGCATCCAAGCAGATTCAGGACCGAGTATCCATAGTCCTAATGCAACTGAGATTAGGATGAGGGTGAACAGCTACATTTTCAGTCCTATCCACTGAGCAGGGACTGAATTTTGTATGCTTGTCATTATAAGACCATGTGGTCCAGGCAGCGGAAATCTGCAACCTTTAAGTGACCTTTAAAAGATCCAGATAATCAATTCACCCATTGGAACAAAAAAAGGCAAAGAATATTCATGAATATGAGATAAGAATTTGGACCTCCCTAGGACTCCCACACTGGCTATAGTAGTCAGCCTGGCTCTCTGGCCCCACAGACTTCCATGGGGCTGCCACTCCCCCTCTGGGATGAGGGTGCTATCCGACCTTCTGCCTGATAACAATTGGCTTCATTCCTTATTTTTCACAACTAAGTCTCCACCTTCTATCCCAAGCCCAGCAACCCTGACAGAAATTATGATCAAGATGGAGAGTTAGGGGGGAAATAAGATCATCAGTTTTGGACACATTGAATTTGAGGTGCCAGGGCACCCATTAGGAGAAGTCCTCAAGGGAGTTGAGAAGACAGGGCTGAAAATGCAGATTAAGAAGTCATCTACATAGAGATGGGAGTGACTGAGTGTGCCAAGGATGAGTTTGAAAAGAGGCTAGAGGGTTGTCTTAGATTCTACACCTGGCACAGGGGTAGATCTTAATAGCCACAAATCCCAGACCCTTTCTCTGTTTGTAGATCATTGATTTCCCCCATCATTAGTGAAAAGTTCCTCAGAACCTTGGAAATATCTATAGCTGGCTCTTTAAGGGAGCAGGTAGGTGCTTCCCCTCTCCACTCCTGGGACAATGGGGAAACATGGGCATCAGTTACATACTTTTTAGGACGATGTGGAAATGGTCAATTTGCCAGCTCTGAAGGAGCTGCTCTTTGAAGAAGTGCCCTGCATTAGTAACTATGAGTCATTGCAAGATGTTGTCAGTACATTCTGCCGTTTGGTCAAGGCAATGAAGTGGAAAGAGGCTCAATTTGGAGTCAGAGGGGCTGGGTTCAAACCCTGGCTTTTCTCCTTACCACTTGTCACCTCTCTGAGCATCTGTTTCCTTCTAACTCTAATGTGATCTTATAATCTTATAAACCCCCTTAGAACTCCCCTGAGCTGAAATGTTATCTTGATTCTTTGTCCAGTTTCTCAGTTTCTCTTGGACTAGCTCCTGAGCCTAGGATGGTGACTGCCTGCCCGGACATCTGTCTGATTCTGGATAACCTTGTGCCCTCAATGCCTACTGGGGAACTGCCCTGTCACCCATCCCATTGGACTGCCCTTACCTATTGAATATTTCTAAGCACACATAATGTATCACTTGAATATTCAACTTCAGACCTTTCTAGGTCACCTGGCCGTATGGTCCAGTCACTGGGCTAGGCATTGGCCAGTGGTTCTAACTAATCCCCAGGTCCGCTCCAGTCACTCAGTCTGGTCCATTCTGCTGCCTACTGAGCCCTGGTCAATGGAACCAGAACAAGTAATATTTTCATCTGGGACAAAAGCAGTTGAGTTAGATTAGGGAGTCATCGGCAGTTATAGATATTGAGGGAGAAGGCAGGCGCTATAAGAGGGGCACTTGGGGAGGATGGCGTGGTAGAAGCAACATGAAATGAGGCACAGGAACAGTGGCTTGCTACAAGAAGGAAGCTGAGGCAGCTGCCTGTTCCCCACCAACGTTAGCACTTTGGGATAAAGCCCCATTAGCCCCATCCAGCCTTGCCACTTAGCCATCTCATCTCCAAAAGGGATGGGGCATAGCTTCTCCAAGCTTCCCTTCCAATTATGAAAAAAACACAAAAACAATCTCACTGAATACGCTCATTTCTCAGGAAGGCACTGCTAATCCCAGGTGGTGGAAGGGCCACAGCTACTGAAGCAAAAGTCTAATAAAAATCTAAATTGGCCCAATATCAAGAACTAGGCTTCTATGATTCAATAGCAGTCCTCTACCTCTTCTTCCTCAGGGTGATTATGCCAGCAGAGAGACTTCTGCCCCTGAGGAAGTGAACTCCCCCTCACACTAACCACCATCTGAGGGCTTTTGTGGAAGCCTAGCCTTTGAGATTGTTGTTGTTCAGTCATTTTCATTTCTGTCAGACTCTTTGGGACCCCATTTCGGGTCCTATTCCCAAAGATGCTAGATTGGTTTGCCATTTCCTTCTCCAGATCATTTTACAGATGAGGAAATTGAGGCAAACAGGGTGAAGTGACTTGCCCAGAGTCACACAGCTAGTAATTGTCTGAGGCCAGATTTGAACTCAGGAAGATGAGTCTTCCTGACTCCAGACCTGGTTCTCTATCCACTGTGAAACCTTTGAGATTGGCTTCCATTAAAAGCCAAGGCTAACTAGAGTTTGTTCAGTAAAACTAGAAGCCAAGGAAAACTCTGTAACCATAAATCCTCAATGCATGGAGGAAGCAGACCTCTATGGGATCTCAGAATATGGGGGAGAGGAGTGTTGTGGGAGGAGGATCAAGGAGGGTGGGGTTGGTGGGAGGCTGCTGAATTCACAGAAGTCTTGGAAAACAGATTTGTCTACTGAGCCACAGAAAAGACAGAGGAGGCAGTGTCATCTAGTGGAAAGAAAACTGGATTTGGAGACAGAAGAGGGAGGCTTCAGATCCAGTTTGTTTGTATGGGCAAGTCACTCTACCTCTGGGTTTTCGTTTCATCTACTACAAAATGTGGGGGCTATCCTACTAAAGGCCCTGTGGTAGAGTGGAAAGACTGAGGGATTGGCAGAGGACCTGGGTTATTTCCTACCCACTTACCACGTGCATCATTTTCCCAGAAATCACTTCTCCAGTCCTCACATTCTTCCTCATCCCTAAAATGAGGCTTCTGAGGGAATTTCCAGCTAAAGGTCTAGATTCCTAGGCCTAGATAACCTCTAAAATCCCTTTTATTCTAAATCTATCTATGCTTCTATGATCCTAGAAAAGCTCTAAGGTCCCTTCTAGCTCAAAACTCTTCTCCGCTGAGAACCATTAGAATGGAAGGTTCTTGAGGGCAAGGAGCTTTGCCTTTCTTGGCGTCCCAAGTTATCACATAGTGAAAGCTTACTAAATGGTTGTGATGGACTGATTGACGTTCACAGGCATGGAGGCCAGGATCAGAGTGGGAGAAAGGGCTGGAAATCCCTAGTTTCTCCATCGCTGAATCTCCCAGAATACTTCTTTTTGGATAGATCTGGGGAGGGGTGGGGCAGTGCATATGCTCATGGCCACCCCATCAGAGGCTGATCAGAAGCTTCCTGGCAGGTGGTAACATTTAAGAGTGCCAAGCAGCCAGCAGCAGCAACTTTCCCTGCCCCTTCCCCTTCAGCCCAACTCCATGTTTTAATATTTCAGCATCTTGCAAACCATGACTTTAAACTTGCTGCCTCTGCTCACAGCACTACCCAAACAAGATCGACCAACCCAGTCATTTGGCATTTCTCTGTCATCTTGGGCGGGTAGGGGGGTGTGGGGGGGGGGGGGGGGGGGGGGGGGGTGAGGGATGGGTGGTGATGAGGAGAATGGAGATGGAGGGAAGGAATCTTGGCTTCCCGATTCTCTATTTTTCCTTCTTCTGCCTTTATTATTTTTAACCACGCTGTGCTGTGGTGATCGATTTGATGGCCCTGTCATTTCCATCTTGTCAATTTACATACTGCTCTTCTCACAGTAATTTCACAGTGGCCTGATCCGAGGAATGAATCTAGCCCTGCTGCTATTATTCACAGCCAATGCAGGTAGAGTTTGCTGAATGCCGGGCAGTATTTCAGTCATACCGCCAGAGCCCATTCACCTGGGAGTATCTCCAGGTTAATTCCAAATTCCACCAAAGGGAAATTCACTTTCATGAAAGTTATATACCAACAGCCATAGGCAACCCCAAGTGAATCTTGGAGGCCCAAACCAATTTGAACTTGGCAGGGCTCTCTCTTACTCATCTAGATGAAACTCGGTGAGGAGAAGGCTTGGTCTGGAGTCAGGAAGATCTGAATTCAAATTCATCCTCAGGCATTTACTGACCAGGACCCGGGGCAAGCCACTTAACCTCTGCCTGCCTTGGTTTCCTCATCTGTAAAATGGGGGTGATAAGAGCAACTAACTCCCTGGGTTATTGTGAGGATCAAATGAGACAACTGCAAAGCACTTTGCAAATCTTAAAGCACTATGTAAACGCTAATTTAATTTAATAATTAAATAATTATTATTATTCCAGGTATCCTCCCAATGGGAAGGTCCACTTAGCTCAAGGGCTCTTAACCTTTGTTGTGTCATAGATCCCTTTGGCAGTCTCCCTGGAAGTCTGTGGGCTCCCTCTCAGGATCATGTTTTTTAAATGCATGAAGTAAGGTGCACAGGATTATGAGGTAACTATTTTGAAATAGTTATCCAAAAATTAAAAAAAAAAAGTTCATGGACCCTAGATTAAGAACTCTTGAGTCCTAGCTGACATTCTCCTCTTCATTTCCATGAGAACTCAGGTAGACACTCCCTACCCTGCCCGAAAGATGGAAAAAGAAACATGTCAGAAATTCAGTCGGAAATTTCCTTCACAGTTTTGGAGCATAGAGCTAAGGGCGAGGCCTGGATTTGCAACCTCCATGTCCTTTTGCCCACTTCTTCAAGCAAGTCCAATCCAATCAGGCTGAAGAAACCAGGCAGCCTGGGAGGCACAGGGCCATCTGGCCTCCCAGTTTTTGAATGGAAAACCAAGGAAGTTCCATTGCTAGGCAGCCAAAGGCTGAAAGTAGACATACTTGAAAGAGTGCAAGTGAACTAAAAGAATGTGAGAAGCAAAATATTAGGGCCAGAAATCCAGGGCATTCTGTCCCTGACTTTAGAAGGAGATACACAGAGAAAACCTTGAAGCTTAAGGATTGGGGCTAAAGCACAAAACACTAGAGTCTTTCCTGTCATTGTGCCCAGAAGCAAAGACTAAACCTTACAGCTCTGAAAACATGAAATTCAATTCAGTCAGTCAGTCAACAAGAATGTAATCAGCAGGTTCTATGACCAAGCTCTGAAGATGCAAAGAAAGGCAAAAATACCATCTGTGCCCTCAAAGAGTTCATATTCTACTGGAGGAGACAACATTTAGTTAAATAAATTGTTAGTTAATTTAGTTAAGCATACACAAGACATATACTCAGGAGGCAGAATGTGGATTAAGGGCTGGAAAAAGTCTTAGAAGGCATCTAATCCAATTCCCCCACTTTGCAGATGAAAAACATGAGGCCCAGAGGGGCTGTTATTTCCCAAGGTCACATAGGTAATCACTATCAGAGATGAGATTTGAACCCAAGTACTCAGACTCCAAATCCAGGTTTGTTTCCATGACATCACCATTTCTTCCAATTCAACAAACACTTATGAAGTTCCTACTATGAGCTGGGTGTCAGAAGGACCTGAGTTCAAATCCAGCTTCAGGCACTTCCTAGATGTGTGACCCTGGACAAGTCACTTAACCCTGTTTGCCTCAGTTTCTTCACCTGTAAAATGAGCTGGAGAAGGAAATGACAAACCACTGCAGTATCTTTGCCAAGAAAAACCCCAAATGGCATCACGAAGAGTCGGACACAACTGAAAAATGATTGAACACTATGAGACAGGCACTGTACAGAGTTCCCAGAATTCAAGGACAAGAATGAAAGACCTTGTCCCCAAGCAGCTTACATTCTTCTGGAAAAATATAATATTAATACAAGTAATTGACGCATATAGAATATTACAAGGTCTATAAAATAATACATATATATTACAGTATAGAGAATAATACAAAGTAAATCCAAAAAAAAAAAAAGAGGAAAGCATTAATAGCTGAGAATATCAGGAAAGGCCCCCAGTAGAAAGTGGTACCTAGCTGTGCCTTGAACACAGTAGGGCCTTGAAGAGAGCTTGGGATTCTGTGTGGTGGAAGAGAAAAAGAAGTTTCAGACACGGAGGACCATTTGTGGAACTACAGAGAGACTCGAGAATGTCATGTGCAGGGATCGGCTAGCAGGCCATTGTGACAAGAGTGTTGAAAGCATGAAATATTAGGGTATGGAACATAATTAGAAGGTAGGTGGGAGCTGGGTGGTGGAAGAAATTCCATCAGAAGCAAGCCTTGGAATGCTGCTCTGGCCCTTCCTCAATTAACCAATGTAGACACCCACCAAAGTCCCGGCTAGATGGGATATGAGGAAGAAAGGCAAAGGCCTAAGTTCTCATGACTGTGAGGATGACATCTTCAGCGAATCTATCCACTGTAAGAGTGATCAGGATAAAGCACTCTGAGGGGCTGACACTATCTCATAAATCATGGGATTTAGAGACTGCAAGGATCTTAATTCAATCCCCATATGTTGTGTTGTTCAGTCATATCTGACTTTTCATGACTCCATTTGGGGTTTTCTTGGCAGAGTTACTAGAGTCGTTTGCCATTTCCTTATTCAGTTCATTTTACAGATGAGGAAACTGAGGCAAACTGGGTTAAATGACTTACCTAGGATTACACAGCTAGTAAGTGTCTGAGGCCAGATTTTTACTCAGGTCTTCCTGACTCCAGGCCTGGGACTCTATCCACTTTGCCACCTAGTGCCCCTCATTTTACAGACAAGAAAACTAAGCCTGAAAGGGTTATAATTTTCACAAATTTATACCAGTTTTTTTTTAATGGCACAAAACCAAGATTAAAACGTGGGCTTTCTGATTCCAAATCCAGTATTCTTTACACTATATGTCACATTGATTCTCTTCCCTAGCTAGTCCTCAGTCAACCCCGATGATGTTAGAAAAAGGTGATCTTGTCAATATTATCTATTCTTAGTACCTTTACCTTATGGTAAAAAAGGCAATGTGGTGAGACAGGTATATTTTGAGTCAGGAAGATTGGGTCTAAATCTCACCTCTGACACTCATCCTTAAGAAATCCCTTTAAGGGATCCATGAAGGATCCCTTCTACCCTTCTACCTTCACATCCGTGATTATGTCTTCCTAAAATAATGGAAGTCCCTGAACACACAGACCTTTGTTACATTAGTAGAGAGTCAACTTTGGCCAGAAAATGGCAGATCTCAGGGTGATGTGTGAACTACTTTATCCTGAGAAATCTCTGGTTTCCTGGCTATTCGGTAAAAAAAAAAAAATCCAATTCACTCAAAGGTAACTTCTGAGCACCACCTTTTTCCATAACTGGTCTGAAGAGAATTCAGGAAACTGTGCTTCTACTTAATTCAGATAAGTGTGATCTCCAGGCAACTGATGTGGGTAAAAGTCACAAACAATCCTACGTTTAACCGTGGTCAGCTTTAATAACATCGTGAGCCCCAGAGAAATAAAGCACAGAGCACTCCTTATGGACTAGCAGTTTTCTCTGTATGCTGTCCTGAAGAGGTGGAAAATCTCTATTATCGAGTCTCTGTTAGAAGGGACCTTTGAGGCCATCTAGTGCAACCCATACTGGACAAGAATCTAATATCTTGGGAGGTTACTGATGACACTTTCTATGGTCACAGAGAGAAAGGAAACAAGGATTTATTAAGCAACTACTATATGCTGGGAATTGTGCTAAGTGTTTTACAAATATTATCTCATTAGATCCTCACAACTATCCTGGGAGGTAGGTGCTATTATTATCCCTATTTTATAGATAAGGAAACTGAGGCTGACAGATGTTAAGTTACTTGATAATATTTGTAAAGTTCTTATTAGTACAATGCCTGGAACATAGTAGGCACTAAATTAATATTTGTTTCCCTCCCTTTCTCACACAGCTAGTAATCCTCTAAGGACAGATTTGACCTTAGGTCTTCTTGACTCCAGGCCCAGTGTTTTATCCACAGGATGACCTAGCTACATGGATTGCCTCTAATCCAACAAATATTAAACACCCACTATGTGCAAGGCACTTTTGTATGCCCTAGGGCTACAGAGATGCTGGTAGGGCTGCATCTGGAGTATTGTATTTGATTCTAGTGCCACATTTTAAGAAGGGCATTGACAAAGTAGAGCACAAAAACAACCTTAAGAACAGGTAACTAAGGCATTACGTAGTTCTTCCCTGCCATGAATGTTGGCCAACATTGGGGAGTCGGCATGGTATGGTCCAGTGAAATAAGTAGTGGTACCAGAATCAGAGGATCTGGATTTAGATGCTTCCTTTGTGGCTTCTTCACTGTGTGGCCTTGAGCAAGTCACTCAATTACTTGAGGTGTTGGTTTTCTCATCTGTAAAATGGGGGAGTTGGGCTAGATGATCCCTGAGTTCCTTTTAAGATCAATGACCCACAGACAGTCTTTTTGAATGGATGGTAAACATGATGGTAAACAGAGTATAAAAAATGCTCTATAAAGTAGGGGTGTTCAGTCTGAAAAGGAAGAGGATATAGGGCAAATGTGATCACTGCCCACAAATATTGGAAGGGTTGTCAAATATCAGAGCAAACTGGACTTATTCTGTTTGGTCTCTGAGGGTAGAATCAAGAGCGACAAGTAAAAGTAACAGAGAGGCCTATTGGAGGTCAATGCAAGGAAAGTTTTCTTAACAATCTGAGCTACCCAAAAGTGCAAGCAGCCGCCCTGGGTGGGAAGGGCCAGGAATTCCACTTCATTGGAAGTCTACAAGCACTGGCTGGGGGTATGACTACTGGTGGTGCAGAGGATAAAACACTGGACCTAGAGTCAAGGAGACTTGAGTTCAAATCTGGCCTCAGACACTTACTAGCTGTGTGACCCTGGGTAAGCCACTTAACCGCTCTTTGCCTCAATTTCCTCAACTGTAAAATGGGGATAATAACAGCACCTACCTCCCAGGATTGTTGTAAATAATCAATAGTATCAAAAGAGTTAATATTTGTAAAAAGCACTTATCACAGTGCCTGACACATAGCAGGTACTATATGAATGTTGATTCCCTTACCCCTTCCTTTGTCAGGAATGATGTAGAGGTAATTCTGAGGTCCCTTCCAGCTTGGGATTCAGTAAGGGGTAGTATCTACCTTTACGGAAGAATCCAGGGTTATTCTCCTTTTCTCGTATCTACTGTAGCACCTAATCCAGGGCTGGCCATACCATGGGTGCTCATAAAAATCTTACTCATTAACTGATGAATCTATAAATGACATGTAGCTCAACAACACATCTGGATAGAAACTCAGATCTAAAGAGTTTTATTTGATTAGAACCCCTGAGTCAGTGAGAATGTCTTACGAAAAATCCCCTGGTCTTATGTTCTTGAATGGAACCACATGAAGACAGAGTTCCCTGATCATTCCGTTCCACTTTTCTGCATCCATAGCAAGGTTTTCCTCATGAAAAATAAAGAGGAAAGCTGGAATCATAAACCTTTGTCAAAGAAAAACAGTCTCACTATTTCTAAATATTATAACCACCAATTATAAGTAGAATGAAGTGCATTAATGGAAACCTCACACTTCCCAACAAAGCTAATTATTGGGGAATGTGACCTGATGAGCGAGACTTCAAGAAAGTGTTTTCACCAAGGAAGATCAATACCACTTCTACATCTTAAAGTCCCTGACTGTTGCCCTAGAATACTAATCCATGAAGTGACCTACCCAAGGTCACACAGTCAGTTTGTGTCAGAGGTGGAATTTGAACTCATGTTTTTCTGTTTCTGAGGCCAGCTCTCTAACCACTAACCCACAATGCCTCTCTGTTACATTATCTATTAGGAAAGATCTAATTCCTGAGGTTCCTCTGTCTTGATCATCATGGCCTTCAGGTTATTCAGTTTTCTTCCCCCCACCATTTTTTTCTCATTTGTTTACCCTTGGGATTAAAAGTGTTTTCATTTATTTTAATAATAATTTGTTCATCAGCATAAAGAGTGGTCAGGAAGGGCAAGTCCAAGAATTATCAATTTGAGAGAGTAAGCATGATGCAGTGGTTAAAGCATTAGAGCTGGGGCGAGGGGGTGAGGAAGAACTTGGGTTCAAATCCCTTCTCTGATAATTACCTGTGATCATTAGCAGGTCATTTAACCTTGTTGAATTTCAGTTTCCTCATCTATCAAATGGGCATAATAATAACTCACAGGGTTGCCATGAGGACCAGATGAGATAGTGGATTTAAGTACTCCATCATAGCTCTGTTCATTCTTCTCATGGACAGAGAAGTCTTGAGCTCAGTCACTTCAAATCATTTACTCAGTCATCATGACAGATATTCCCACTGAGTGATCAGAGATTCCAAATGAGCAGAGGCCTAATTAATGAGAATTCACTGGCTGAGTCCATGGTCTTCAGGTTACATAGATATTTCCTCCCACTTTTTTTCCATTTGTTTGTTCTTGGAACTAAATGTGTTCTTTGCACTTTAACAGTGACTTATTCATCAGCAGAAAGGGTGGTTAGGAAGGGTAGGTCCAGGAATCCTCCTCCCTGGATGGCTCACACAGGCTCCCCTTGAATGTCCCTTCCCTGTGGGTTGCAAGGGCATATCAGCAGAGGCAGCCCACTGAGGCCCCCTCTGGGGTCTGAAGGGTTCCTTCCTATAAATGCATGACAGGGAGGGAGGAGGGAGCTAGAAGTGGGAAGGCCACTGTCACTCAGAAGCACCAAACCGCCCTGCCCTGTAACCCAGAGCCTTCCCAGAGGGCCTCTGAAGAAAGATGCCTGAATGTTCTTACAGCTTAAGGTCTGCAGAAGTAGGGAACACCCCACCCTTCAGCACAACCCATCACCTCATAAAAAAGAGGAACTGACAGGATAAATAAGATGGATTTCTAAGTGAGGTACCACTCACTGGATTTATGTGTCACCTGGGTACAGTTGCACACAAACTTTAGCCAACAGTGGCTTGCTTTTATGTCCTTCTATGTGTGCTCTACCTTGGCTCCAAAGTGTTTAAACACGCTGAGATAAAAGGTCTCCTGTGTTTTCACGAGATGTTGCTGGCCCCTTCCCTCCTCCCAGGCAGGTTGGATGAACGCGCTTTGAAATGCCTTGGGCCCTGAGCACCTCCTACCAAGGATGTTAGAACAGTGGCTGCCTTTCAGACCTCAGGACTCAAGTCCCAAACTCTCCTAGCTTTGATGAAAAGGCAAGGGAGGAGGGATGCAGAACCAGGAAGGGACAAGGAAGGAACAGAATGTACCTGGAGAGTCCGTTCGAAGGGAACAAACATTGGCCAGTGTCCACAGCAGGGAAGAACAATGATAGAATTCATTAAAGCAAAAATCCAGAGCTAGGATGACCTTGAAGACTATCTGTCCCAAACCCCTCATTGCACAGGTGAGGAAACTAAGGCTGGTGATGGGGAATGATTTGTCACAAAGTCGTTAAGCAGCAGAAGTGGGATTCGCACTCTGCCCCTCTGATTCAAAAGTCAATGCTCTTCCTATCGGGCCACATTGCCTGTTATGCATCTGTTTACACTTTTGTTTGTAAGGTTAGTTTTTGTTTAATTAAGGCCTCCTGTTTTGTTCATATGTTCACCTACCAGCAATTTATATAGGTGCATGTGCATATATATGTATACATATACACAGTTCATGTATATATAATTATGTGTAAGTACACATGTATGTTGTTGCTGTTCAGTCATGCCTGACTATTTATGACCCTGTGGACCATACTGTCCATGGGGTTTTCTTGGCAAAGATAACTTGAGTGGTTTGCCATTTCCATCTCCAGTTTTATGTAGGTAGGGGTTAAGTGACTTGTCTAGGGTCACACAGCTAGTTAATGTTTGAGGTCACATTTGAACTCTGGTCTTTCTGACTCTGGGCCTAGTGCTCTATCCACTGTGATAAATATGTGTGCGCATATATGTACACATGTGTAAGTATATGTATACACATATGTGTACATATCCATTTACACACATGTCCATATACATACAAAATATATATATGGATGGATATGTATATATGTGTATATATGCACAAACACAGAGAAAGGATATGTGTGTACATATATGTGTGTGTACATTTATATATACATACATCCTTACATGTATACACTTATATGCATGTAGAAATATGTCATATCTACATACATATATATGTAGGTATATGTGTGAGTATATACATATGTTTATATATATATGTGGTATGTGTATATGGATAAGGGGTGTGTATGTGTGGGGGGGTGTGTGTATGTATAGGGATGTGTGTGTGTGTGTGTGTGTGTGTGTGTGTGTGTGTGTGTGTGTATAGGGATGTATGTGTGTGTCCCTGCCTGGAATTCCTTCCCTCTCTTTTTTCAAGAAGGAATCCAAGCATTCCAACATAAAGCTTTGCCTGATCCCCCAACTTTTAGTGCCCCCCAAATACTCTGGATTTGTTCTCTTTCTATTGATTTGTCACACATTTATTTATGTGCTTGTCTCTCCCATTAGAATGTAAATTCCCAGTGAGCAGGGATTATTTGAGTCTTTGCCCTTGTGTTCCCAGCCCCAGCACATTGCCTCATCCCTCATAGGTGCATAAGGTAAACAATAATTGCTTCATGGACCTCCCTGGTCATCTGGACTACTTATTGGAATAAAGAGGGCCTGGGCACCATTTAGTGGTGTGGGAGTCTGGAGCTGCAGGATGAGTACCTAAGGAAGTAGTTCCAAAACAGGTCTCAATGTGGAAATTTCATTTCATCAGAGGGATGGGGATAAGCCTAATCTCCCTATAGTGAGTTTATCCTTAAGTGAACTTGTCAACCCTTCCATAAACTAGCTCATTACAGCTGACTCATTCCAAATGTGAAATGCACATATTTTCACTCACTGGTTATATAATTTGCACTTATTTTCACTCACTGGTTGTATAATTTGCAAATTATTCTTTAATATTGCAGATAAGCCGTAACATTTTAATAAGTTACTGATCATAAGAAGCACAGTGTATTCTCTGAGGAATTCCCAGTAGAAATTTTAATTATCTGTGTAACCCCCAGTGAAGCATTTTCCCTCTCTGAGTCTCAGTTTCCTGCTTTGTAAAATAAGTGGGTTGGATGAGATGCAGAACCATGCTAGAGAGGTTAGCACCTGGGGCAAGCAGCAGAAAAAAAAAGCATACTCAAATAGATTCATGATGAGGGAAGAGAAACTAGCTGGTACAACAACTAATAGATAAATGTTATTAACAAGGTCTGTCAATTGGTAGCTTCCATTTTAACTAACTATTCTTGCCAACTGGGTGCTAAGACCATTGATTCTATGCTGCTAAATGGGTGTGCATGTGCTAATACGAACATAAGGGTGGGGAGCGAGATGGTGGAGTAGCAAGAAGCTGTGCAGTAAGCTCTTTCCCATCCAAACTCCTCCAAACAAATCTAGAAAACTCATTAGAGCAAATAGAAATGAGAATTTTTTTTAATCACACTGAGTCACTTTTCCAGCCCAGTTTGGCATAGGGAGACAGAGGGATCTGTGGACACTAGTGGGGTCTAGTGAAGAGTGAGCCTTCAGACTGTGCCCAATGACAAAACAAGCTGTAGAACAATCATACTCTGAACTGAACTGAACTGACTTGAATCCAAGTCTCCTAGCGACATGTCTTCTGCCTGTCTCCCCTATACCAGACTGTCTCAGCCCAGCTGTGGATGACCAGACCCACTTTAGACCATCCAAGCCTCCTATCAACTTCCTTGTGGCCATCCTCCAACTCTCAACAGAAGCTGAGGAGTGAAAAGAGGAGATGATATCTCCCTGGTTCTTGGGAAGAGCTCTGGTGAGAGGCATAGTGGGACAAGTGTTGGAGCAACCAGCAACAATGAGGGTTGGGATTATCTCCAGATTTCAAATTAGCACAAACCCTGATTCCCACAGTGATGAAAATCACCTGTGGTGAATGGTGCTACTGAAAATTTGCTAGATAGTGTCATTTTCAAAAGATCAACATATCCTCAATAGGATTTGCTATAGATCACTAGATAAGGTGTGCTTTGGGGGAGAAATGCAGTTGAGGATAGAAAATCACCCACCTTCCAGGCACCAGCATGGGTTCACTAGTCTGTCATCTGTTTCTCCAGCAAGTGGCTGAGCCATCTCCAGCCATCCTGATCTATATCTGGCCACTGGACACAGATGTCTCTGGAGGAGAAAGTGAGGCTGGTGACCTTGCACAGCTCTCCTTCACTTAAATCCAGTTCATTTGCAAGTCACGACATCATCTACCTGATGTCATGGTCCTCTTCAAGAACGGAAAAACCACAACCAGCAAGTGGCATGGAATCATTTTTTTTTATGAGTTACTATCAATTAATGAACCAGGAACCCTTGAGAACCACCATGACAGTATAACCAAGTCACAGAGATTACTGGCCTTGAATGTTCACTGCACAGAGATCATGGAAGTGAAAGTGGGGGTACCCTAGCCATATTCTGCTGATTAAAGAGAATGTCTGCACCAGCTCTGAGCTTCTTGGAGATGGTCACTTACGGCATCAATGCTGACTATTGATTTCTGTCGCTGTTATTTTAAAACAGAAAGCAAGGAGTTTGTTTTAGATTAATTAAAAGCAGCCTAATCCCCTCCACAGGGAAAAAAAAGTCTTTATTGCATACACACACAGGGTGCACCTTGATTCCATTATTTCTAAATATGGAGAAAGAAAAACATTATGAATATGTACATGAAAAATGGACCACAGATGCCGGCTGACTTCTGCATAGCGGCTTAGAAGGCTGTTGTTGGAATCGAGGCAACCTGGGTTCAAGGCCTGACTTTGACACATGCCGGCTGGGTGACTACATAAATCACTTAACCTCTTAGTACTGCAGGCAACTCCCTAGGACAATGCATAGCAGAACAATTGCTAACTCTCTAAAACTATATTGTAAAAGAGGTGATGATTTACATTGTTTAAGGGAGTTTCTTGCCAGAAAATGCTCTAAACTAATTAAATTCTAGATTTGCCCCTACCCCAGAGAAAAGCAATAGCAGGTCTCCTCTCCCTGGATTAATAGCAGGTAAGATGATCAGGTATGCGGACCCAATTTATTAAGGATTCCCATCACCCAGTAGAATGTCAGTCCCTCAGGGGTGGGAGCTGTTCCCATTTCTGTTTGTTTGTTTGCTCATTTCTACGTCCCCGGCCTCTAGCACCATGCCTTGTACACAGTAGGAATCTGATCCTGAATAAATGTTGGTTGAATTGAACCCAACTGAGTTGATCTGAGGACCTCAATCCTCACGGACCCACCCTGCTGCTTGCTAGCCTCCAGCTAATGTTCTCAGCACAGCGAAGGGCCCAAGGTCAAATCCATCCCTAACAAGAGAAGCAACCTAATATAGAGCCTCCCCCTTTGCAGACCCCACCCGGAGATGCAGCCTAGACATTCAGAATGTGTAAAACCACTACAGGAGAGAGGCCTGCAGCCCAGATGTTGGCAGAAGGAAACAATCCTGGAATAAGGCTCTGCTAAAGAGGGAAATGTTTCCGCTCCTGCAAATTCCCGGCTGTTTGAATGATGTCTTTAAAAAGTAGGAGTAAGCAGCTTCTAAGCAGGGAAATGAGCGAAGTTGAGTTCATTTATCGAGACAAACCACTGACTCGCTGGAAAGAGCCCTCACTGCACTGTCAGTCAGGACCCCTGGCTTCTGATATTCTGATACCTCTGCTGACTCACCGGGGAACCTTGGTCCAGTCCCTTATCCTCTCCAGGCCAAAGTATCAAAGTGAGGCTGAGCACGGGTTGACTTCCCTCATTGCCGAGAATCATTAGCCTTACAGCAAAGAGAAACCCCTCATTGCCCAAGGTTCATGGTGTCTACAAGGAAATGCCCTCCTTAGGCGCTCTCACTTTTTTTGTCCTTTCCTCCATTTGTCAACTGCACCAAGAGCCTTTCCTTCTCCTCTCCTCCTACTCTACACCCCCTCCTCCCTCCCGCTTACAAAGTGACAATATTCTATTCTGATAAACTCATTGTACCACCGGGCTAATGGGAAATGACTCCGAGACCTATGGATCCATTCTCTCCACTTCCTAGTCCACACACATTCATTTTAACAATGCTTCTTCTAGGTAAAAGTACCATTTTATAGTCTTTATTGTACTAACTTTATTTATAATACCAAGGTAATATCAATAACTGATATTCTATATCAATTTGATATGAAGTTAATATATCAACTTGATATATAATATCAAGAATGTGTGTATATGTATATATGTTGTTGGATGGTTTTGGGGGTTTTTTTGGGAGGGGGAATCTAGTGCTGTTATTTCATTAATAGAGGACTTTGGGTAAGGTAACCCCCTGTTACCTACCCTATAAAATAATCCCCCTGGGGATCTGGAACTCAACTTTAACTTACAAGGTCACCTAGCCAGTAAGTGCCAGAGGTAGGATGTGAACCTAGGTCTTTTTTTTTTTTTTTGCTTTTTTGGTAAGGCAATTGGGGTTAAATGACTTGCCCAATGTTACACAGCTACTAAGTATCAAGTGCCTGAGGCCAGATTTGAACTTGGCTCCTCCTGACTCCAAGGCCAGAGCTCTATCCATTGTGCCACCTAGCTGCCCCAGAACCTAGGTCTTCTTAACTCCAAACCCAACACCTTATCCACTATATACACCATGCTGCTTTGCAATTCTTCAGGTATAAATGATCTTTAGGTCTGTGAACTGAATATGCAGATTCTGGGAGTTCCCAAAAGCTCCTTTTCCTGTAAAGAATCACTAACCACCCTGACATCAGCTTCTCTGACACTTACCAGCTATGTGATCTTGAGCAGGTCACAACCTTTCTGACCCTTAATTCTCTTGTCTATAAAATGTCCAATTCTAAATCTCTGTTCCCATTTTCTAGCTGGGTTATGGAGAAACTGTACTGTACAGGAATACATTTTGTCAAATACAGTTGGAAGGAACCTCAGAGATCATCTCATCTAAGAGTTAGTGACCTTTAAAGGGAGAAAAGCTATTGTGGGTGTATTTTTTTCAGTTGTTGCAAGAAATATGTGTGACCTCTCATTCTTCCCTGCCTCTATATTCTCATTTGTATTTTGCCTTTCAGTATCAGAATGGACCATGACACAGAGCCTATAGATAGATAGATAGATAGATAGATAGATAGATAGATAGATAGATAGATAGATTATGTATGTATATATGTGTATATATATATATATATATATATCTTTTATTACAGCAACATCGTAGGCCTCTCTAATACTGAAAGGCAACATACACATGAGAACATGAGGGGATGGATGAAAAACCAAGGTTATATCAAGGCAAATGGGAAGAGGGCAAAGGGAAGTGCTCATGAGAGTGCAATCTCTTTCAGTGAAAATAGAAGGGATGTCATCAGTTATAAAGGATGGAGAATCCTTTATAATGGAGGAATAGAGGATCTTCCCCCACCCACCCCACCCCCCAGCCTAGAGGGAATCAAGAAGAGAGGAAAGGTCTTGAATAGTTGCTGTGGGGGATTAAGCCAAAGAGCCCATGAGGTTCCAGTAGCTTTGGAGAGGGGCAAGCTGAATGTGGATGGATGAAATGAGCCTGGTCCTTCCATTGAGTAGTATTTCTTAAGCAGTAAATCTCCTTCTCTAGCTCTCCTCCTCACAAGGCTCTTTTCTTCCCCTTCCTGTACCTCCCCAGCTCATTTCTGAGGCTCTATGGGCTTTTGGTTCACCCAGCAGTACTCCTCAGGACTAACAAGGGTGGTTGCTGAAGGCAGCATAGCATAGTGGATAGAGTTATGGACTTGAAGTTAGGAAGACCTGGGTTCAAATTTCACCTTACTGGCTGACACTTACTGGCTGTGTGACCCTGGGCAAATCACTGAACCTCTCTGTGTCCCAGTTTTCTTATTTATCAATGAAGAGATTGGACCAGATGACCTAGGAAGTCTCTTCTAGTCATAAATTTATATAAGGTGTCACCATAATATAGTGGAAAGAGCACTGGGTGTAGAATCAGTGGACTTGGATTCCCATTTCTATTCCGTCATTTATAAGCTAGGCAACTTTGACCAAGTCACCAACTCTCTGAGACTCAGTCTTTTCATCTTTAAAATGGGGACAACCCCATGCTGTACTGGTAAATGTTTAATGATTGGCTTTCCTGAAGAAAAAAAAAAGTACACGACACAATATTAACAATTTCTCCATCACTTTAAGTCTAGAAATCAACAAAACAATAAATCTAGCCCTGATTCTAGCATTTTCTATACTAAAAGTTTAACAATCAGCTCTTGAGCTCCAACATACTTCTGGCTGGGAAATCATACTTGTTCAAGTACAGACATTTTTTTTTTTGCCAGCCTAAGTAATGGCAGTGAAACACTGAATAAGTCACACTTTTTGATATGTTGATTAATTCTGAATTCCGCCCCCCCCCTTTAAATTCTTTTTTTTCCTTAATAAGAGATGGATCTCTGGAAGTGGTATGGAGAAAGATACTCTGGGAAATGTAGGTGATACAAAAACAATATATATATATAAATACATATATATGTATATGTAAAATTTTATTTTTAAAACAATCTTGGTAGGCACAGTTCATAAATAGGGAAATTTTCTGAAATTGTTAAATCTAGATTTATGAAAAATGTAAGTGACAATGTTGATGTTAGAAATGTCTTTTTTGTTTCCCAATTCAATTGCTATCATTTGTTTTCATATCACCTACATGTTTTACGTTTCTCTCCTTATACCCTTCCTAGAGATTGCCACTCTTTATAAGGAAGAAGAAAAAAGAGAAGGAAAAACAAATGGTCCGGTGACACTGGCACATTCAAAATGTCTTCAATTGTATGCAGCGTCTTCTGTTCATAGTCCCCTCCCACCCACCTCTCTGCAAAGAAAGGGGAAGGTAGCCTCTCAGGTTTCCTCTTTGGGTTCAATCTCGATCATTATCATTTCTCTTGCTGGTAGCCCCCCCTTCTGTTTTTATATCACCATTACTTCTAGGTACAACTCCTCCTCCATTTTGAATCAAGCTTCCACGTTTTAATAAAGAAAAACCCCAAAACAGCACCAATATCACATCCGCCCCATGGACAGTGTATGCAATATTCTGCAACCCTTAGACTCCTCGTTCTCCAAGGACAGCTGCATCATAAGGGCATAGGTCTGTAGCTGGTAGAGACCTCGGAGGTCAGTTACTCTAACGCCCTTCCCTCTGTGATTACCTCCAATTTATGCTAGACATAGTTTGCTTGTACAAAATTGTTTGCATGTTGACTCCCACTTTAGAGTGTGAGCTCCTTGAGGGAAAGGACTATTTTTTTTTTTTGCCTTTATATCCCCACAGCTTAGCATAGTGCCTGATACACAGAAGGATATTAATAATTTTTTTTACTATTGGCTACAAATGAGGAAATAAAAGCCTATGAGAGCTAATTGACACATGCAAAAGAAAGGAAGGATTGAAAATACTTTATTTTGAATGAGACAAGGAGCTAGGTATAAGAGGTGGGAATCAGAGAATCCATTCTTTGTTCCATAGAAGCAAATGTCTGGAAAAGTTTCATTGTCAAATTCTCCCACCAAGTTAGAAAGCCAAGGCCATGTGCATCAGCCAAGATCCTGGAAAGCGAGTAGGACATCCTGGTGTACACATTCAACGTCAGGTGATCCAAAAGGATGTGAAAAGGAAACTGAGAGGGCAGAAGTGGTGACTGCAGTTAAAAAAAAAAAAGGATAGCAATAAACCCCAGAGCAAGGCCATTCCCTGGAAGGGAAGCCAAAGACCAACCATGTGGGAAGGATGAGCAGAGTAGCCCCTGATTCTGAAAAGACAAGCTGGAGGTGAGGCCATCCTCGCTCAGTGAACCAGGCACAAAGTCCAGGCACCAGACAACAAAAGCAGATGCCTGTTCTAGGCTTCTTTTTAATGTTGAGTTGTGCTTGCTGGCTTCTTGATTCTTCAAAGGACTGGATTGTTGGGATTTGGCAACTTGACATTCAGACTTTCAAAGTATGGGGAGCAGCCGGGAGGCAGGGAGGCAGGAAAACCTCACCCTGCCCTGCCCCAGCCAGAGAGAAAATTTCTCTTCATACAAAGATTTTTCCCTTTGGGCCTCTTCTCCTATCACCTACACAAGAGCAGTAGTTTGCAGTTCTCAGGGGGTAGTCATTTATGAAAGTAATAACTCTGTTATTTTCCATTAATGCAAACATCTCCCCCCATACATTTGCAATAGGAATGAACTCTGACTCTTCTGCCAGTTTTCAATCTGCCTTCTGCAAATAACCTAATACGTTCTGTTCTAGCAGATGAACAAGAGACTTCCGCAGCACGCCGTGCCGGTTTATTCCCCAGGAAGTTTACATAGGTGACAATAAAAAAGGAGTTTATGTCTCAAATGACATTTCTTCTGAAGCTGCTCATAGGGAACATCATTTATTTTTCTCAGAGGATTGAAAGTTTCTATTCCTTTGCTGTAAGTGGGCCAGAAAATGTGTTTCCAGGTTGTTATATGGTTCAATTTGTCCAGTCATACTCCAGAGAAACCCTGCCCCGCCCCAACACAAACACATTCACATATATGAGGATCACACCTCAGGAAAAGTGAGGAAAATGTTTGGGAGCCAACAGGGATCCCAGAGACCTGGACTAATAGACTCACAATCAGAGGACCTGATGGAAAATTGCTCCCCATAAAATTAGCCAGTCCCTGCAAGGGAAGAAGAAAAAAGTTGCCAATTGCTTCAACCATCCTAATTCACAGATAGCATCAAAAGCAAACAAGTGCTGAAGGGTCTTCATCAGGAACAAATGACATCTGTAGCTATAAGTGAAGCAATTTCCAGAGGCCATAGCAGCGGTGGCAGCAGGTGCCCAATTTATTCTGGAAGGCGTGTTACAAAAGCCTTTCTCGGAAGAATGAGTTCCCTCAGTCAGTGCTACACTGGGATGGAGGCCTCAGTGTTGGCTCAGGGGAGGGTCAAGAATATTCCCCTTCCTGAGCTCCATCAAGGAAAGTCAGCCACTAGAATTCATTCAGAAAACATGGAATTTAATGTTTCCAATTGCTTGTCGCCTGGCTAGGTAATTTCCATCACCTGCCATATCTCCCTCCCTTTTCCCTAAATATGTCAAATTGAAAAAGAATCATAATTAGGAGAGTTCCATACCAGCTTTCTAATTCAGTTCTTTTCTCTTGGCTAGTTGTTCATCATTGGTGATGATAATAACTAGAATTTAGATAGCACTTTAAGGTTTGGAAAGTGCTGAGCATGTATCATGTCACCGGATCCTCACAACAACCTTGGGAGGTAAGGACTATTATTATCCTCCATTTTATAGATGAGGAAACTGAGGTCAAGAAGTTAAGTGATTCCCCTAGATTCACACAGCTAGTTAATATGTGAGGGAGTAATTGGGGTGTTCAGGGAGGACTAGCACCTCTGGTGCGAGGGCTTGCCAAGCCCTTTTCAGGGCTGCTCTTTCATCTTTGGTGTCCACCCTATTCTCACCTGTGACTCCAAGAAGCCATGGCACACGCAGCAGCCACACCCAGGTAAAACCATCTGAATAGATGGGCTAAACCAGGTTGAGGGTAACCAATGGGCCTTAAACCCATCGATGAGTTAGGGAGGTTTCTACTCGAAGCATGTGAAGGCTTTCTTCTTGGCAGAATGGGCAGATGAGAACAATTTGCTCCAGTGACCATGAAGGCAGATGAAGCAGGCACTGTGGAGTGCTTAGAGCTTGGAAAGACATCAAAGACACCGAGGTGATCTACTGAATCCCAGGCCATCACCAGTCATACCGACTTTTGTCTTGCCGCTGGACTTCAAGGACTGGAAGAGAGTGAGACCGACGACTTTGTGCAACTCTGCCTCACTAAACCCAATTCCCATGCAAGTCAAGACATCGCCATGATGTCATTGGTGTTCTTTGAAAACAAGCACAAACGACAAGTGTCTGGGGTAGAATTGGAACTCAGGTCTTTCTGACCCCAAGTTCAATACTTTATCCACCATACCACCTAGCTGCTCTAATGACCCACTTGAAACTGCAGCCTGATGCCCTCCTGGGAGACACAAGGCCATAAAGTGACTGGGTATATAAGGAGATTAACCTCTCTGTAAAGGCCAGGGCCAGGGGTAGGACCAGGAGGCAAGGCAGACCCACCAAGTCGATAAAAGCCCATAATTAAACAAGATGTAAATTAATTCAAACCCAGGAAATTAGTTCATAGCAAGAGAGGAAAAGTCTCTGCAAGTACCATCAGCCAAAGGCCCAAGAGTCTAGAGGCCAGAGGAGTCTTTCCTGTAAGGGGCAGGATAAGTGATCCATCAACAGAGGTTCAAGAAATATCTACTGAGATGATATTTGTGAAGTGTCTAGCACAATTCTTGGCACATAGTAGGCATTTAATCAATAATTGTTTCCTTCCCACCTCTACCCTCCACTAATAAAGAGGTGGAAAGTCAGCGCTCGGGCTGATCACAGAAAGATAGGCATTTAGGGGCATAGTGAGCAAAGGTCAAAATTAGAATTCCAGTTATTGAGAAGATTGAGAAATTAAATGCCTATGGGTCAAAATGTTAGCTGCAGGGACAACCTAGGAGTAGAGATGACATGGCCCTAGATTCAAAGGTTAGTGTAAGTCTGTCTTTGCCTCCTAGTTTGTGACCCTTCTCATATCAATCTACCTAATCCAAATGAGCTCAGTGATGATTGCTTGTTTCAACCTGCAGGAGGGGAGTTTTTAGGGCTTCCCTGGGTGTTCCATCTGGGGCTCTAAAATATGTCCCTAACGGGGATTGAGGAGTTTCAACTCCCTTGGTCAGGTAGAGAATGTATGTACACTTGAACTACCACATCATCACAGATTTATCCTTCTGCTAAATCTAGAACCTGGAGAAAGGTATCAAGTCCAAATATGTAGAAGTCTGGGGCAGGAGAGAAGAAAGACACAAACATATTGCAATTGCTGTCACCCACACGCCCACTTTTCCCTAATACTCACACTCAGAAGACGTCCTCAAAGCAAGATTCTACATAACCCACATAGCTACAGGCACACTGCTCTCTAGACCGCTAATGACCTACATGGGTCACTTCCTTTCTCCACCTCTAAACCTACACAAAGGAAGCAATAGTAATTGCTGCTTACGTATTCCAGCTAAAATGCTACTTTTGCATATTGGAAGAGTAGCTCCATTTCTGACTAAGCAATTTATACACGCCTCTGTCTCAGCTTGCATGGGCTCCCCTGATGGGCAGCAAACACTGAACCCATAGCTACTCTGCCTGTAATGTAAGATGGATCCTGCTAGAACCAACCCAGTGACCCCCTATTCCCATCTGAGCTTCCATACTATGAGAGCCTAGACCATTGGTACTGAGTCTGCCTGGTTGCAGCCAGACCAGCCAAAGCTGATGTCTCACTTTCCACTAAGCTCCACTCCCTCTGCCTTCAGCCCCATTGCAGAAATAAACAGCATTTCAGCAGCTGATGGGGCTGCACAGACTGGATAAGTGGTGTTTGTTATCTAACTAAATTGTGGAGGGAATGATGTGTGAACGAGTGGATCCTAATTCTAGAGTGGATCACTTGTGACACATTCGATTATAGTTTTATTTAGTTAAGCACTTGTCCATTGTAATGAACTGTCCTAAGCAATTATTAATTGGCTGCAGGATTTCCAGATTTCTTTCCTTCTCTCCCCTGCCCTTCCCCCATCAAGGCCTCCATAATGGATGTGCTCCATGGGTCTGGAGTTTCCTTAATAGAATTCATTTCTCCCCCAAGCTACCAGCCCCAATGCCACCTCCACTTGGATTCTGCAGAATGGACAGAAAGCTAGGTTTCCTGTGGAATAGAAATCTTTGCATTTCAACAGCTTCTTAAATAATAACAACTGGCTAGAAAGGGAACTGTGAATTTAAAACATTAAGAATCTATGGCCTTTAATGAGCAAAGACCTCCAGGCAAGAACTTAAATCAGGTTTTGACCTATTAAACACATCTGTGCAGAGGCAAACACTGCTAGTGATTCTAGGCCAAGGAAGGGGCATGAGGATTATTGCCCTAGCTCTGTTTCTTCCATATGTGTCCTGAGAACCCACTCCCATCCTGCCAATGCTGCTCTCCTTCCACAGGACTGGTTACTAGGGTAGGGTTCTCTCCCTCCAAAAGCAGGGACACTACATGATAAAACTAGAGCAGGTAGTAAGGATTTTACCCCAGGGTGGATAATTTACAGGGAACTGGAAACACTTTCTGCTATGTACTTTTCCCCCTTGGAAGCCAAGTTTTCAGCAGGATAGAATTATTCCAGAGCACCAGAGAGCTTCCTCCCTAACTGGGTACACTATGGGGTACCTCCTGCCACACTTGTCTCAGGTAAAAAATTTGCTAGTTACATCTTAGAGGAGAGGGAGGGTTGTGACACCTAAGTTTATAGATCCACAATCAGGATGATGCCTCCTCATTAGCCTAGTAGACAAACTGTTGGACTTAGAATTGGAGATACTTGAGTTCAAATCCAGCTTCTGACAATTATTGGCTGTGAGACCACTGGCTAGTCATTTTACTTTTCTGTGCCTCAATTTCACCATCTGTAAAACTGAGATAATGACATGTGTAGTTCCTGCCCTCACAGAATTATTGTGAGGTTTAAATGAGATAATATAAAGCACTTTACTAATTTTAAAGTGATATATCAATGTCGCTTTTAGTATGTTTCCCAGTGATTTTCTACTTCCTCCCATCTTGATCCTGTCACTTCCTACCACCACACAGGGTCATAGGATTACAGATACAGAGCTAAAGGAATCTTAGAGATCATCTAGTCCAACCCTTTACTTTAGAGATGGGGAAACTGAGGCCCAGAAAGATGAAGTGACTTGCCCTATATCACATACAAAATAAGAGCAGAGCTGGGATCTTAATTCTGGTCCTGTGGCTTCAATAGTGCTCTTTCCACTGTGCTACAGTCTTTAATCTATGATCCTTGAATCTCTCGTAAGACTGCTTGATTTCTGTCATACACTTATAATATTCTTTTTAATGACAGCTGGCATTTATATAGTGCTTTAAGGTTTGTAAAGTACTTCACAAATATTATCTTATTTGATCCTCAAAACAACCCTGGAAAGTAGGTGCTACTATTATCTCACTTTATAGGTGGGGAAAACGAGGCAGACAAACGTTACCTGGGGTCACACAGTTAGTGTCTTAGCCTGATTTTGCACTCGGGTCTTCCTGACTCCAAGTTCTTGATTCCCCACCACACTGCCTTATCAGTCTTATAATGATGTGTGCATCTTATCTCCTTAGCCTCTCTTATGGTAAGAAGCATGTCTTCCTTATCTGTGTGTCTGCCCACACCTAGCTGAGACTTAGACCCCTACCAGATCACAAAGTAAGAAGGGATCTCAGGGCACCTAATCCAATCGATATCTGAACAGGAAGCCCCTAATCTTTCACAAAGTCTGTAGATTATTTTAAGTAATGCTTTCAATTATGCTCCAGTAAGAGCTAGCTTATCTAGAATCATGTCAATAATACTGATTACATGCCATTACAGAACAATAGTGGGATTTCAACCATTAAGTTAGTTGGCTATTGTCTTTTGTTCTCAAAGAGGACCAAAATAGCATCACTAAGCATGCAATGTAAAATGACAATAGATCATCTAGGACCTTATTTATATGGATTTCATCAAACAAACTGTCAGTCAGTTAATAAGCATTTATGAAGTGCCTACTATGTGTCAGGCACTCTGTTAAGTGCTGGGGATACCAAGAAATGCAAAAGACAACATGCAAACAATTATGTTAAAAAAAAAGATATATAGCATATTAGTTGGAGGTATTCAACAGAGTAAAGGCACTAGAATGAAAAGGAATTAGGAAAAGCTTCCTGTATAAGGTAGGATATTAGCTGGGACTTGAAGGAATCCAGGAGGTGGAGATGAGGAGGGAGAGAATTCTAAGCTTGGGGAACAGCCAATGAAAATGCCTGAAGTCATGAAATGGAGTGCCTTGCGGGCTGTGTGGCCCTGGACAAGTTACTTAACTTTTCAGTATTGTAGGCATCTCTTTAAGACTCTAAGTTGCAGAGAAAGTGGTGACCTATAAAGGGAGTTTCTTCATCGGGGGGAATTTCCTATATCAGGGAAATCCCAGGTCCAAGTCCCTAACTTTCCAGTCTTCTTATACCTTATACCCCACCTCCCTCCATGCACACTTCAATTCAGGGGCACTGTCCTTCCTGATGGCCCTTGAACAAGTCACCCATCTCTCTGCTGCAGGCGTTCTCACTGAATGTCCCCCATGCCTGGAATGCTCTCCCCTCCTCATCTCCACCTACTGGCTGCCTTCTTTTCCAACCTTTTAATTTCAGTACTTTTCCTCTGGCGATTTTTTTGCCTATCTATCCTATACATGGCTTATTTGCACATAGTTGTTTGCATGTTGTTGTCTCCCTCAACGGGTTGTGGGCAGAAACCATCCTCTTCCTTTCTTTGTAGGAATCCCCTTTATACAGTCGTCTTGGAGGATCTTGTCGGTCTCTGTCAAAGGAGGAGGAGACAGAAGAGGAGGAAGAGAAGGGGGAGAAGGAAGATGGAGGAGGAGGAGAAGGAGAAGGAAGAGGAAGAGAAAGAAGAAAAACAAAGAAAAAGAAGAGGAGGAAGAGGAAAAGGAAGAAGAACTACTTATGTGACCTAATAATTAAGTCCTAGAGAATTGCCTGAAACAGATGGAGATTAAATGACTTCCAGGTTTGGAACCCCTTCCCTCCTCCAAGCCCCCCAACACTGTACCCATGAAGCCACACTCTCTTTTTGGTCCCTTCCCAAGATAAGAATCTAGGATTCTGGGAATAGGTCAATGAATTCAGACAACAGTAAAGCAAACATTAGAAATTTGCACATCACATTAAATAAACGTGCCAGTTCCTTATCTTCACAGACATGGTCAGAACGCTACATCTGTCAGCCCAATAAGATAGTTTTATTTCAGAATCCTTCAACTTTGAATGCGTTGCTCCAAAGGAGAAGAGAACAGGGAAGCTACAGGAGTCAGGAGGCTTGGGTTCCCTTTTCTGCTGGGACCTTCAGAGGGTTTAGAGCAGTGCCTGACATGATGAGGTCTTTCAGAACTACATCTAGGAAATGAGGAGTAGAGAGGGGACTTCTCAGAAGGACAATCATCAAACAACCAATCAATAGGCATTTATTAAGCAGCTACTATGTCCTCCCTACTGTGTTCCTTTCTTTATGCCTTTCTCCTTTGTTCCCTTCTTTTCTTTATCATAACATCATGGATCTAGAAGGGACCTCAGAGGTCATCTAATCCAACCCTTTCATTTTTACAGGTGAGAAACTGAGTCCTAAGGAGATTAGATGACTTATCTAAGGTCACACAGGCAGTATCAGAGTCAGCATTTGAACCCAGAGCATCTGCCTCCAGTTAGTACTCTTTCCTCTCTACCACAGTACCTCATATTTGCTCTTATTACTGTTCCTAGAAATATCTAAATCTATATTTGGGGGTAGGGAAAAGAGCTGATCAAGTTTGGGGCCCTCATCAGATTAGGCCAAATGGTCTAAGGAAAACTTCCTAACAATTAGAGGTATCCGAAAGTGAAATGAACTATAATGAGATCCCCCTGATTGGAGTTCTGTGAGCCAAAGCTAGATAACCACTTTTCAGGAATGTTGTCAAAGGAATTTGTTTTTCAGCTTTTGGTTGAACACGACTGTCTCTGGCTTCCCTTCCTAAAATGAAATTCTGGGGTCTGGTAAGGGTTAAAGAGAATGCCTGGTTAAAGGAGAAGGAAAAAAATCAAGCCCAAATCTTCTGAAATAGCTCAAAAATGCTTTCCACTATTGCCTATGGAATCAGCTGAAAATCAATGTCACCTGTTAGCTCAGGGCATTTCATTAAAAAATATCAGGTATTCATGCACACAGAAAATTTGTCTCTGATATCAACAAGCTGCTGTGGCATATTCATTTCAGTAAAAGAAATAATATTTTGTCATATGTGGTTGTGCAATTAAGTGCGCATTTTTGTTAAGCAAATGTCCTCATGTTCTTCACTCGACTGTACTACAAATAGACCCAGCACAACACTCTAGATATCCAATTAGAGAGGCCAAGCCATAAGCAACATTGCATAAAATATTTAAACCCTCTAAAATTAAAAACAAAATAAAATATATCCAAAAAACCCCTTTATAAGTCAGAATGTACTTCTGAAACAATTTGATTTTTCTTTTCTGCTCTGTCAAAAACAAACCATAAGTAAGAAAGCGTTTTCCCTCCCTATGAAGTAGGGTTGGCCCTGTCCAGGGACAATGCTCGCCATGGGCCTGTCTCTTGTTATATTTATAGACTAAGGCAAACAGCTGTCTCCTTTCTCACGGACCTCAAAGTCAAAGTCACAAAACTCAAGGGGAAACAAGTGGAGGTTGCTCTTGCTACTACCATGGTGCCACCAACTGCCATGGGGAGCCTCTGGATTCCAACCAGGCAGGCTACAGAATCCTTTGTCACAGAGCCTAAGTCAAATAAGCCAATTGATTGAGCTTTTGAATTAATCAACAGGTGTTGCTCAGATAATTAGTGTCACCAGTCCCCAAATGACACATAAAACATGTGCCTTCATGGTTTAGGGATAAGAATAAGAGGCACTTCTGGAGCTAGCATGTTTGTTCTGTAGCAACGGAAAGAAACAATTATCAGAAAGGGACTGAAAATACCTTCAAGGAAGGCCAGAGTAGAACAGAGCTCACTGCAGTGTTAATTCATCCTGGATGAACATTTGGGATGGGGATGTCTCTGGATTTGCAGATCTCTTGTTTCCTTTGTGCTTCTGTGATTCCGTTTTACTCATGGAATATAGCACCTTCTTTGATGCTGGCACGTCAAAAGAATGTCATCAAAGGAATTTGTGTTTCAGCTTTTGGTTGAACAAGACTGTCTCTGGCTTCCCTCAGCGTCCTGTGCCAGCTTCTCCCACGTCTCACAATTCATACTAAAATTCTTCAGAGAGACCTTGAGAATGTCCTTGTACTGCTTCTTCTGACCATCACGTGAGTGCTTGCCTTCTGTGAGTTCTCCATAAAATTGTCTTTGAGGTAAGCATGTGTTTGGCCATTGGGCTGTATGGCCAGCCCATCAGAGTTGTGCTCTCTACAGTAGAGTTTAAATGCTTGGCAGTTCAGCTCGAGAGAGGAGCTGAGTAGCCAGTACCTTATCTTGCCAGAGTAAACTTCAGATTCTTCCTAGGACAATTGAAGTGAAAGCAGTTCAGTTTTCTGGCATGGTGCTGATAGACTGTCCAGGTTTCACAGGGATACAACAGTGAAGTCAGCACAACAGTTCTGCAGACCTTCAGTCTGGTATGCAGCCTAATAACCCTTCTCTCCCTCACTCATTTTTGTATTTTCTTTTTTTTTTATTTTCTTTTTTTTAAAGGCAATCAGGTTAAGTGACTTGCCCAGGGTCACACAGCTAGGAAGTGTCTGAGACCATATTTGAACTCAGGTTCTCCTGACAACAGGGCCAGTGCCCTACTCTCTTTTGGAGCCTCCCAAATGCTGAGCTAGCTGTGGCAATGTATGCATCAACCTCATCATCTATATGGACATCCCTGGAAAGTCTACCGCCAAGGTAAGTGAACTTATCCACAGATTCAAAATTTTTCCATTTACTGTGACCGATGGTTCCACATATGGATGGTGCAATGCTGGCTGGTGGAGAACTTCTGTTTTCTTGGTGTTGATGGTCAGGCCAAAATTAGAACAAGCGGCAGATAATCCATGCTTTGTTGCATCTCAGCCCCAGAGACTGCATTGAGTGCACAATCATCTATGAACAAAAAGTTGCACACCAACTCTCCCTCCACTTTCATCTTGGCTTGTAGCCTTTTCAAGCTAAATAGTTTACCATCAGTGTGGTAGCTGGACTTGATGCCATTTTCTCCCATGTTAAAGGTGTCTGACAACATCACTGAAAATATCATGCTAAAAAGCATGGGAGCAAGCACACTGTCCTGCTTCACTGCATTGGTGGTGACTGGGAAAGTGTTGAGAGCATCATCCTTCAAGTAGACATGCTGTAAGCTGCTCCCACTGGACCCATGCTAGCTTTTACTTGAAGGACCGAATGAGGCAGCTTATCCAGAGGAACTGAGCTGGCCACTGTGACCAGTGATATGCAGACTTGCTGGTTTTTTCACATGCTCTCACTACCAGCTATAGATGCAGATGCCACCCAAGGACTCTCAAGTGTTCAGAGCACAGCCATCACTGAGATGTAAGGATGTGGCACTGAAGGCCTCTCTAAGAGAATGCTGCCAGGGGTGGGAGGTGGGGGAGGGGTGGGGGAGGAAGTGAGAAAAGCTTCCCCAGCATTTCATTGGCAGGCTGAGCTGACACCTGCCCACTGAAGCCAGATGGTCTCATCAAAGCCCTTCATAAATTGGACCATAAGTAAACCTAACAGGCAACAGCAACCTCAGCTAATGGAGTGATTGTGCTGCATCAGGAGTGCAAGGAAACAGAACTGGCAAGGACCTCTAGAGCAGATCTCTGCCCCTAGGGCCTGTGTCACTTGGACCTGGGGACTGTGGCATGCCACAAGATGTGCTGAAGCCAGGCAGAGCAACCAAAGACGTCCTTCAAGGTCAAGAGCATTGACAGTTAGTAAGCCAGTACAGGCTTCCAAGAGGAGAGGTTACCTTGTTAGGCTGTGTGGCAGATCAGTAATGGGGCACCCCTCCCTCTAGGCACAGTGCTGCCACTCAGCTGAGACTGAGAAAACAAGAGTTTCCCAAGTCCTCCCTTTCCCACTGGGATCTGCTGCCAGGACCTCCAAAGTTGCCAGTAAGTAGTTGAGGGGACCAATTCTATACTCTGAACATGCATGTATGTAAGTGTGCAGAGCATGACGATACATGAAGGGGAAATTGCTTGAATAAGACTTTTTTTATTTTTCATTAATTTTTTTTTTAGTTTTCAACGATCACTTCCATACTCTTTTGAGTTTCAAATTTTTCTCCCCCTCCCTCCCCACCTCCCTTTACAAGACAGCATGCAATCTGATATAGGCTTTATGTATACATTCCTATTAAATATATTTTCACATTAGTCATGTTGTAAGGAAGAATTGGAACCAATAGGAGGAACCACCAGAAAGAGGAAAGAAAACAAAACGGAAGAAAAAAAAGAGCAAATAGTATGCTTCAATCTGCATTCAAACTCCATAGTTCTTTCTCTGGATGTGGATAACATTTTCCATTATGAGACTTTTGGTGATGTCTTAGATTGGATAAGACTTTTAATCAAGACCAGGATCAGAGTTACTGCTGAAGGGCCAATCTGATCTATCTGTGTTCCCCATACATGACATTCCATTGCCAACCTCTAAGGTTTTGCATAAACTGTCTCCCATACCTAGAATGCTATTCCTCCTCACCGCCACCTCCTGGAATCCTAGCTCACCTCAAGTCTCAGCTCAAATGTTAATTCTACAAGAAGCACTCACTAATACCCTCAGTTGGTACTGATCTGTGCCCCTTCTCCTACTGTGTGTTTATTTGGTTTACACTGCATATTTACCTCCCCAGCACTCAGCACAGTGCCTAGAATAGGGTAGGTGCTCAATAAACTATTATTGACTGATTTATGTACATACCATTTCCCCCATTACAACACAAACTCCTTGAGGGCAGGGATTATTTCAGCTTTGTCTTTGTATTCTTAGAGAGCAAAGCAGCTTAGAACATAACAACTTAATAATGCTTATTAAATTGAATTGAACTGCACAGAACTGAAGTTCTTCAAACCTTGATTCATATTTAGGGAGATAGATTTCATCTTTGATACATTTAAATGTATGTTACTAGGAATCCTGGTGCAGTGGCATTCCTCCCTTGTCTTGTTGCTATCTATGAAAGAATCTAGTCCCTAGTCCTCTTCCCAAGGGTAATGATACATATGTGATAGGTGCCAACGGATGTTTGGGGGAGTGCGGTAGCTCCCCAATGGCATGATCCCAGATAAAGTTCCCCTGAGCTCACTGGGAAGGTGAATTGCCAGCTTTTTCTTCTTCCCTTCCAAAGCAAATTGACCTCACTAATTCTGGGTGGATTTAGCTGAGTTCCCTGTACATCCACCAGGAGCTCACCAGCCTGTTTGCCTCTCCTGACCAAACATGCTTTGTGAGCCATGTAAATACCCAGGGTTTATCTACCCTTGGTTGCCAAACAGAGCACAGGTGCTTCCAGACACATACATTCATTCTTGTCTCCTTCTAGGGTCTATGTTCTTATCAGAGTCTGGCTTTTGTCCAGGATCTGAAGGCAGAAAAATTTCAGCACCATGGTGAGTGCCCACCATAGCCACCTCCTAGGTCCCAAGTACCTGGCTTCACCTGATACTTTGACTCTGCTCTCAGCCTCCTGCCCTTTGTCCCAAGGAGATCAAGCTGTGTGTCCCCTGTCCTCTTTCCAATCTAATCCAGTCTCACCCAATGAGAATTTCTTATTATTTTATTGAAAGTTTTTGTTTTTAATATCACCTTCATTTTCTAGTATAGTCATCTCCTTTTCCTACCCTCATAACAAAAATTAAAAAAGAGAAAAATTAAGTCCAGTAAAACTAACCAACCAATCAGTGTGCTATACCTATAGTACACTTCTGAAAAGAAGGAGAGAAGTGAATGCTCCTATCACAAGGGTTTCATTCAGTTTCAGAAGCAGAGACCTTTGCCCTTCCAAATCCTCAGCCTCACCTTTTGATCTTATTCAGATGCTCCTTCCTCCCTAGCCCTAAAAAGAACCTGGCTCCTGTTTGTCCTTATAAACTGCCTTTATTTCCCTTTGAAAGCTCTCTTTATCTCCCTTTGAAAGCAAACTTCTACCTTGCAGTTCCCTTCATTATCTATTCCTATTGTCTGTTTAATCTCTCAGACCTTCCTAAGGAAATTCTCACGTAGACCCATTTTCAACCACCTCCCCCCTTCCTCTGGCCACCCAAAGTTACTCTATAGTCCCATCAACTGGCCTTTCATTGTGGTTACACTCAATCTCCCCTCCATTGTTTTACCTTCCTATGGCCCCTGGCCATTTCCCACCCTTAATCCCAGCTAGGTGCCATGAGGTCCAGGTCCCAGGAGTTCTATTCACCCCAGTTTACTAGCCACTCCCATCCAGATCTCCCTAGGCCCTTCCTCCTGTCACCCCAAACTACTTGGTGACTCCTAGATTCCTCCCACAGCCTTCCTGCATATAAGGTCCATCTTGTCTCTATTAAGATGCTGAGAATCTCATGCCCAAAAGGCTGAGACTGTCTCATGCCGGCTCGTCCTTACTGATGTCACCTGACCTATATGTGATTTATCCACTCTAGCCCCCATTCAGACGCTGAGAACCTCTCACGCCTAGAGGCTGAGACTGTCTCATGCCCTCTTGTCCTCACAGGCGTCACCTGGCCTATATGTGATTTATCTTTAATAAACTTTTTCTCTGGCTGGAAGAAGATTTGGGTTGAATTCATTCAGGCAGGCCCGCATCGCGATCTGGAGGGTCCCAGCATCCCAAAACCTCTAGACCTCTTCACTATCATTGCTTCAGGGCCACACTTTGGGATGAGCATTTATTAAGTACAATGGGTAAGGCATTGTCTTAGACCAGGAGTGGGGAACCTTCTGTGGGTGTCAAGGCCACGTGCAGCCTTCTAGACTTTGGATGCAGCCTTTTGACTGAGTCCAAGTTTTACAGAACAAATCCTTTTATTAAGGAGCTTTGTTCTGTGAAGTTTGGATTCAGTCAAAGGGCTGCCTTTTGACTGAGTCCAAGTTTTACAGAACAAATCCTTTTACTAAGGGGCTTTGCTCTGTGAAGTTTGGATTCAGTCAAAGGGCAGCACTTGAGGACCTACAGGGCCACATGTAGTCTCAAGGCTGCAGGTTCCACACTGCTGTCTTAGACTTGGGGATACAATGACATAACAAAATAGTCTCAGTCTTCAAGACGCTTACTTATTGGGGGAGAATGACATTTAAAGAAAGAAACAAAATCATTTGAATAGACAGAAAGAAGGATTACTAACAACAAAGGGGATCAAGGAAGGCTTCCTGTAACAGGTGGCACTTGAGGCAAAAGTCTTAAAGGAACAGGGGTAGTCTAAGAGGTCTCGATGAAGAGGGCATACATTCACACTTTCTCAGAGATTAGTTGACTGACTTTCTATTTCCGGAGTAGCCCAGTTGCAAACTCCCTCAGAAGAGGCAACATCTTAGACTGGACATTCTGGATGGATAGCCTGACCTCCTCTGTGCCCTAGAGATTGGCCTGAGTCATTAGATAAGGACAGAAGGAATCCAGAGAGGCCAATACCCTCAGATTGTCTGATGTCCCTTTCTTCAATCTTGCTTCCAGATTCTTGTAGGCTGAGCCCTCCTCCTGGCCTGTGGTGACCTACACTAGTAACAGATCCTGGTCTCCCTGAGACCTGACCTGGAAAGGGCACTCTTTCTATGTAGAGTGTTAGACTTGGAATCAAACAGACCTGAGTTCAAATCCTGCCTCAGAAGTTTACTAGCTGTTTGGCTCTAGGCAAATCACTTAACTTCTCATGGCCTCAGTTTCCTTGTCTCTAAAATGGGAATAACAATAATAATAACACCAACCTCACAGGGTCGTTGTGAAGCTCAAATGATGAAAAAGACATCAAGCACTTTGCAAACCCTAAAGCACTTACACAAAAAGAAATGATCTGTCAACATCCTTATTATACCTGTGAGGAAACTGAGGCCCAGAAAGAAACCATCAACTTGTACAATTCTATAAAGGTGGTAAATGGTAGATCTAGTACTTAAACTCAGGGTGATATCTCCAGATCCAGGGTTCTTTACAGTAAACCACTGGTATTAAAAGTTCATTTCAAGGGGCAGCTAGGTGGCGTAGTGGATAGAGCACCGGCCTTGAAGTCAGGAGGACCTGAGTTCAAATCCAGCCTCAGACCAAACACTTGACACTTACTAGCTGTGTGTCCTTGGCCAAGTCACTTAACCCCAATTGCCTAAAAAAAAAAAAAGTTCATTTTGACTCTAGAAACTCACAAAGGGTAGGACAGTGTACAAGTGTATCTCTGCCAACAGAGTCCTGCTTCTCAAATCAAAGAATCTTAGCCTTTCAATAGGACTATTATGTTGTAACCATGGTACAAGAGACTGTTAGCTTATTGAAGGCAAGAATTGCTTCACTTTTATCTTTGTATCTATCCCCACTGCCCAGCATAGTGTGTAGCACATAGTAAGTGATTACTAAATGTCTATTGATTACTTGGGGTGGAGGGGGAGTTAATCTGGGACTTCAACCTAAGTGCTTCTAATAAATGGAATTCTGAACTATTTTGGTAGCCATATTTCCCATATTATAGGTGAGGAGCTAAAATTGAAATGTTTGATCACTACCCACCCTTGTCAAAAGCTAAGTGGAGCCCTTCATGCTACAAGTGCCTTTGGCATAAAGATTACAAGGTAGACAGAGGAAGCAGGCTGATCTGTTTAAGAGTTATGGTTCCTTCTGGAGAAACATTGGAAGATGTACAGAGACAGGAATTGCTAGTGACGGGCAATAACCAACTTCTGCCCAGCTCCTGGTATGAATGTGGGAGTGGAAGGAGAAAAGAGAAAAACAGACTTCTTTTTTCCATTGCCCATCCCTTGGCTCCCTTGGCTGACTGGCTTGTGGGCTCCCACAGGGACAATCCATCAGCCCAGACAGATGGAGAAGATGACTTAGAAGCCAGGTTAGAGACAAAGACAAGGGCAGTCCTGAAACACCCACTGTTGTAAGAAAGAATGAGCTGTACCCTCTGCTCAGACAGCCCCAGGAAAATGTTCCTCCCACAGAGGAAGAAGCAGCTTCCCAGTTTTGATGGAGGTACAAGGGCTAGAATGGTAATTCTGGGGAAACATCTACAGCTGGTCCTCATGACAAGAATTCCAAGAAAAGGGATTTCATCTCTGAATACTACTTCCTTCTCCAGTAAACTGATTTGATATCCTAGACATCCTACTTCAGGGTTCTCAACCTAGGGTACATGAACTTGGCTTTTTTTTTTTAAATGGATAACTATTTCAATAGAATTTGCTACCATTGCTATTCCATGTATTTTATTTTATGCATCTAAAACATTATTCTGAGGTGTTCATGGGCTTCATTAGCCTTCAAAGGGGTCCATAGCATCATCAACCCTCAAGGGGTCCTTAGTTTCACCGGACTGCTGAAGGGGTCCATGATGCTGTAAAGGTTGAAGACTCCTATCCTACTTGTCAGCCCAACCTGTACATTATGTTACTGAAGGAAGATGGGAGAGAAAGGCAAGAAGGGGATGAAGGAGGAGATATGGCAGAAAGTAAGAAAGCATTATACCATTCTCACTTTCTTTGGTGAGCCAATGGCCCAAGCGCCTTGAGATGTACTTCTGTCCTATGTCCAAGAGGAATCTACATGTTTCAAAGCATTATGTTACCAAACAGTATTTCTCAGTAAATTGTCAGCCAGCCAGGTGAGCAGCCTTCCACATGGGCAACCAGATACCTGGTTTGTGGACTTCTAGATAAACTAGGCAAGTCATACATACAACACAAGACCATAATGTAGTGGGAAGACAGTAGGGAGTCAGAGTGGCATGATAAGAAGCTCCTTGAAGGCAGAGTATATTTCATTTTTGCCTCAATCCTTACCAATCATCCCAATGGGTAGAAATTGAAAAAAAAGAGCATTTCTACTTCTAACAATTAGAGCTGGAAAGGGCAACTTTGAGAGGTGGTAGGTTCCCCTTACCAGGAGGCCTTCAAGCAAAGGGTGGGGAACCACTTGTCCACTAAAGTGTAAGCTCCTTGAAAAAAGGGACTGCTTCCATTTTTGGAGATTTTTATCCACAATGTCTGGCATGTAAATAAATGTTTGTGGATTGATGTTATAGTAAGGGTTCTTTTCTGTCTGGATTGGACTCGATACCACAGAGGACACAGCCAGCAATGAATGGAAGTTGCAAAGAAGCCAATTTAGCCTTGATGTGAGAAAAATCTTTTTACTAATTAGAGCTGTCCAACAATAGAACAGGCTCCCTCCTGGGGTGGGAGTTATTTATGTGCTGTAGTACGGATTGCTTTGGGGTGTGTGTTGAACTAACTGCACAGCCACCCAGGGCCTTTCCAACTCTCAAATCTTGTGAGTCAGCACCTTGCTCATGATAAGTGCTTAATAAATGTTTGTAGGAGGCAAAGGAAGGAAGGAAAGAAACAAGGGAGGGAAGGAAGGAAGGATGGAAGGAAGGAAGGATGGAAGGAAAGAAGGAAAGAAAGAAAGAGAGAGAGAAAGAAAGAAAAAGAGAGAAAAAAGAAAGAAAGAAGGGAGGAAAAAAGGAGGGAGGGAGGATAGAAGGAAGAAAGGAAAGAATAGAGGGAGGGAAGGAAGAAATAGAGAGAGGGAAGGAAGGAAACTGGGAATCAGTGTCTTACATCAACTGAGACAAGGCTGATTCTAGCCAGCAAGTAGAGAAAACCCTAGGCAAGGGGTAGGGTGTGGGACATAGAATAATCTTCCCCTTTGGGTGAAGAAAAAAATCCAGGAGGAGAATGGGGGAGGTTGGGTCAGTTATTGAATTCCTCGGAGCAGGGCAAGGCAGCTTATTCTTCTTAGGTCAAGTGTTACTTTCCTTGGCACCCACAGGAGGTGAGTGTGGGAAGGGGGAAGGCACTGTGGAGAGGCTGCCAAGCATACAGTGCTGAGACACAGATTAGTTTGGGCTGGGCTCCATCTTTGCAGCAGAGAAGCATTATAGAAGAGGAAGTTAAGAGAGAATAGGAGGATGAGGTGGGAGAATGAAGTGGAAAATACAGGCCAATGCCTGCTCTCTGAATGAGTGTGGATTAGAGGCCAATGAAGAATGAGAGGAGAATGATTCTATCTATCCTTGATGGCACACTAAGGGCCCTCAGTGCAGGAGAGGATGTAATACAGGGAAGAGAAATCACCTCTTGAAGCCATGACAAACATCCTTTACAGCAATATCTATTTCAGTCCCAACCACCAACTATTGATTCCACTGCCCCCAGCAACTGGGTTTATTATAACAGTGGACATTTACATAGAGTGCTTGAAGATTTGCACAACACTTTACATGAATTACTTCATTTGATCCTCATGGAAGCCCCATAAAAAAGGTATTTTTAGTATTCCCATTTTACAGGTAAAGAAACTAAGATTCAAAGAGATTAATGATTTGCCCAGGGTAAGTTCTGAAGCAGGATTTGAACCCGGGTCTTCCTGCCTCCAGGTCTAGCACTTTATCCATGCCACCTCTTAGCCTGTTTGTTTTTTTTTCAGAGGCTCTGGGGTAAAAGGACCACCAGGGAGCTTCCAATCCCTGGACACCACACCCTGGGGATAAGGCATGGAGTCATATCAAAGACTGGATACTTAAGGCGTATGGTCAGGCCAGGCTAACACTAAATGAGATTTTCCTTTTCCCTCTGCATCGCCATGCTAACCAGGGCCCTTATACTGTCAGGCTTAAGGATGTTTCCCTGTGCTTCCTAGCCAAACTCACATTACATCTTAAATATCAGAGGGGATCTGTCAGAGAAGACCTCGTGGGCCAGAAGGAAGATGACGTTCCAAAGCACCATTCTAATTACATCATTCCTCTGCTAAATGTGCTTCAGTAGCTGCCTCTGGTTAACTGATGAATAAAATCCCAATCTTTACTTAGCCTGACGTTCAAAGGCCTCCACCATCTGGCACCATTCTGCCCTTCCAGTGTTATCAAGCCCTCCATTTGTTCTATGGTCGAGCCAAACTGGCCTAGGCAGTAGCCCCTGTCCGTGCCTTGCATTTTCCCACGCTGGGGGTTCTGCTCATATGCTGAGCTCTCCTCTCCTACACCCTTATCTGCTGAAATCATTCAAGGCCCAGTGCAAATGCCACTTCCCTCATCCTTCTCTTCTGCAAGCATTCACATCGCACTCGCACCTCTCTTTACACTTAGCCCATCCTCTTCTGTGTTAGAGTTATTTGTGTCTTGGTTCGTTCCTCCTTTTAGACTTGCCTCATTGATCTCTGGGTCCTCAGCAGGTTGCATGGTTCTCTGCACCTAGGGAGAGCTTACTAAAAGTATATTGGATTGATCTGTGCACCTGGGTGCTCCTGGTGAATGAAGATTTTAACAAAAAGAATAAATAGGTGATATGCCTACTGCCCTTGGGGAGTTTACAATCTAGCTGGGGACATCCAATATACTCATGACCGAATGCTTTAAAATAATACATCATAGTACAATGAAAAGATCCCTAGCTCTGCTGGCAAAGAATCTGGGTTCAAATCCCACCTTAGAAACCTACCTTCTGACCTTGGGCAAGTCATTTACTCTCCCTGGCCCTCCATCTGTCAAATGAAGGAATTGGACTTTACGGCTTCCAGGTCTATAATCTTACGAACTCCCAAAGTCCCATTTTCACAAGTACAAGGCAATAGAGCTGAATATGGAAGTGCTGGGGGAGGTAGAATCAAGAAGCAATTAGAGGGAGGGGGTGAAGCTTCCAATCTGATGGAAAAACCTCAGGGTATCCCAGGCAACAGGAGCTCAGGCCTTTCTGGTTGGATTTCACCTTTGAAAAACTCCTTTTCAATGCTCACTGTTTCTTGATCAGAAGTGCTCCCATGGGTCTGACCCTGTTATGCCCCTCCTCCCATCATATGCTCCCTAACCCCCACCTCAGGAAATGAATGCCTTTTTGGGCCTGCTTCATTTAGAGGGAAATGGAAACTGCTACCAAAGAAAGTGTGATGACAAGTGTATAAGAGAGATACTTAGCTTAGTGTCATCTGAGTAGGATCTCTGGGTCCCAACTCTCATCTGTGAGTGGATGGCCCAGAATATCCCCCTCTTTAAAAAAAAAGAGGGGGCAGCATTGGGTTGGGGGGGCAGGGTTTGAACAGAATGCTGAACTTAGAGTCAGGAAAACCTGATTAAAATTCTACCTCATATACTGTCATGTGGTGACTATGGGCATGTCATTTCACTACCCTGAACCTCTGTTTCTTCACCTAGAAAGTAGGATAATAATATAGGAACTACATCACAATGAGTTCTATAAGCTTTATATCTCTATATAAAGGTCAGTTACTATTATTGACTCCAATTCTTCAATCACTGTACTCATGCCCTACAAAGACCTACTTCTCCAATCTCTCCTTTTGGTCAAATTGAGACAACATTTCTCCACCCTGGAAGAGAACAGTGAGTAACATTCAGACTGTCCCAAAAGTCTATACTATGACTTTTGAGATATCCTGTATTTTGAGCATAAGGAGCCTGTAAGATTAAGGGTGAGACCTCCTCTTCCCACTGGTAGAGGATGCTCTTTGATCCATTGAATACATTAATCCAAAGAACGTGGCCTGACTTTCCATAAGAAGATCAAGGCAGTAAATGTTCCTGAAATGGAAGTGAGCTGGGAATAGGCTGTGAACTCAGTTATCTGGAATTCCCAATGACCCCATTGGGCAACTGGCTTTGACTTATTTAAAGTCTGCTTTGGAGACTCATTTAATCTTTCAGAGGAAGTTCTTGATTCCTGCCCTCTACCCAACTTTTACCCCATTCCTGTTTTTTATTTGACCTTTTAATTCATTTCTAAAATACTCACAAGAGATGATATATACTAGAATCACCAAATCTCAGAACCATAAGGGACTTTGATGGTCATCTAGTCCAACCTATATCCAGAAAAGAATCCCACTCTAACATACCCGACAAGTTCACATTCGGTGTCTGTTTGAAGACGTCCAACAAAGGGAATCCATTACTTCCCTAGGCAATGCATTGTACTTCAGGACAGCTTTAATTGTTAGGAAGTTTTTCCTGACAACAATCCTAATGAAACTTCCATCCATTACCCTGGATTTTTTCCTCAGGGTCCAAACTGCACAAATCCAATTTCTCTCCAAAAGGCAATCTCTCAAATGCTCGAAGAAACCAAATATGCCTCTCCTCTGCCCCTCACGTCTTCCCTTCTCTAGGCTAAACACTTCCTTCAAATGATCCAAATGCAAAATGAACTCAAGCCCTTTCCCCATCCTGGTTGTCCTCCTCCAGCCACTTTCCAGATTACCAGTGTCCTTCTTGAACTGTGGCATCCTGAACTGAACTCAATACTCATCATACACAGATGTGGTATGGCCATAGCAGAGTCCACTTCCTTACTCCTGGAAGCGATACCTTCTTAATGCAGCCCAGAGTCACATTAGCTTTTTGGCTGTCATATTATACCTTTCAGTCGCATTGAGCTTGCAGTCCACTAAAACCTCTGGATCTTTTATAGATTAACTGCTGTCAGGTTCCCTATGTTTGTGAGATTGATTTTTTTTTAACCCAAGTGTAGGACTTTACATTTATCACTATTGTTTCATTTTATCAGACTCAGGCTTGTGTTCTAGCCCATTGATATTTTGTGAGATTCTAACACTTATTCTAGGAGTCTGCAATCCTTCCTAGGTTTGTATTACTTGCAAATTTAATAAGCATGACATGGAGGCCTTTAACCAAGTTAGCGATTTTTTAAAAAAACATTGAATTAACATAGAGGCCAAGCACTGACCTCTGAGGCACTTTTCTGTAGACCTTATTCTAAGCTCACATGGGACTATGAGTGATTATTTGTTTGCGCCCAAGAATTCAACCATTTCAGAATCCACTGGTCTAGCTAAATCCAGTGCTCTAGCTAAAATCCTTGTACTGGCTGAGCTTTTCAATGAATCTCAGAATCTCCAAGTTTGAGAGTGGGAAGGGATCTCAGTGACCACAGAGTTCAACCTATATAAGAAAGAAATCTCTGCTAAAATACACCCACCAAATGATCATCCAGGCTCTTATTGTAGACCTCCAAGAAGGGGGAACCTGCCCCTTCCAGAGGCAGCCCATTCCATCTTTTAGCAACTTGAATTGTTAGGAAGTTTCTCCTGATCTCAAGTCCAAACTGATTTTTTTGCAAAGCTCATTCATTGCTCCTGGTTCTGTCCTCTGGGGTCAAAGAGAACAAGTCCATTCCTTCCTCCATAGGACAACCTCAAATAGCTAAAAACAACTCCTATGCCCCTTCTGAGTTTTTCCAGGCTAAAAAGCTCAGCTCCTTCAACCAATCCTCAGATTTCACAGACTAAAGGCCATTCACCATTTTGCCTTCCTAGCTCTCTGGACACTCTCTAGCTTATCAATATCTTTCTTAAAATGTGCTGTCCAGAAATGAATATAATTACTCCAGATGAGATCTGACAAGGGCAGAATACAATGGGAATATCACCTCCATTTTCCTGGAAGCTATGCCTCTCTTAGCACAACCTAAGATCACAGTAGCTTTTAGGGCTATATCACACTGCTGACTCCTATTGAGTTTGCAATCCATTAAAACTCGCCCAGATCTTTTTCAGAACAATAGCCTTGCCTGCCTCATATTATACTTGTGAAGATAATTGTTTTATATCTTGGTGCAAAACTTTACATTTATTCCCACTGAATTTCATCTTATTAAAGTCAGCCCAATTCTAGCTTGTTAAGAGCCCTTTGGATCCTACCCCTATTGTCCATTATGTTGGCTATTCCTCCAAGATTTCTGTCATCTGCAAACTTGATGATGCTTTTGTCCAAGTCATTGATTAAAATGTTAAGCAGCCTGGGGCAAGCCCAGATCTCTAGGGTACTCCACTGGAGACTACATTGCCATTACACCATTAACAACTATTCTCAGAGTCTGGCTGATAAACCAATTCCAAATCTATCTAATAATATTACTACTTAAGTAAAATATATCCACAGAATTTCCCTCACCTATTAGTTTAGTAATCCTGTCAAAAAAGGAAATTAGGTTAGTCTGTTGTGACCTATTCTTGAAGAAGCTATGATGGTTCTTTGTAATCACATTCCCTCTTCCAGATGTTCACCATCCAACTCTTTAGAATTTTCCCAGGAATCACTGTCAAAACCATTCACCCACAGTTTGCAGACTCCGTTCTCTGCCGTTAAAAAATTGGGACAACATTTGCCCTCCTACATTTTTGTGGCACCTCTCCTGTTTTTCATGTTCTTTCAAATATCACTTGGTGACCTCTTAGGTCGCTTTCAACTTTAACATTATATTAATCACGTGTGGGCCCCAAGGCAATCAGAATGAGACACTGGCAACTGTTGGAAAAGGAATGTTTCTATTCCTCCTCAGACAGATTTGCTGGTGACTCCTTTGGGTAGAACATGATTTGATTTATTTTTGCTTGTTCTTTTCCTTTGGGAATATCAGGGCCCTGCTGTCAGATGTTCAGAAGCTAGGGCTTAACTTGACCCCGGTGCCCCTTAGCAACCGACAGAGTATGGCTGTCTGGTAGCCACAATATATTATTAGCGAGGACTAGAAAGGTGTTAGATGAGCAGGGAAAACCACATTAACTACCATGTACCTTTACTGGGGAGATCTGGTCACAAACAGGAAAGTGTGGGTCACTGTCACCCCAATCACGGCTCCGAGTCAAGTGGAAAAATTAGAAATGAAAGAGAATCTATATGAATCATGATGAGGCTGTCTAATGCCAGTGGGTCCCCTCTGAGAAAATGCGATCTATTGACAAGATTAGAAAATGTTTGCGCTTCTCTAAGTAGGTTACAGATGTAATGTTATACCCTAGGTAAAGCACTATATTTGGAATGAGTAGTCCTGGGTTCAAATCCCATCTCTGACACTTACAGCCTTCATGACATTAAATAAATCACTCGACATCTCTGGAACTCAGTACCAGATTTACTCAATTGTCATAAATCCAGTGATTTACTCAATTGTCATAAAATGAGGGGTTGGACCAGATAGTCTCTATGGACCCATCTGGTTCTAAATCTATGATCCTATGATCTCTTTAAGGATAAGGCTGAATCCCAACAATCAAGCAACAAGAGCTTACTAAATGCCTACTATGTGCCAGGCACTAGGCATGCAAAGTCAAAAAATAAAGTAGTCCTTGACCTCAAGGAGCTTACATTCTGTTGGAGACATAGAGGGGAGAAGGAGTTGTTCCGATTAACTTCTTTTGCCACATCCCTGGCACCACACCTTTGTGAAGTCAGTTTATTGCCCAATGCCGTAAATCCTATGCCCTTGGAAACTGCATCCTCAGAGTCCTGCCACCACGAGAAATCACATGCCTCACTAAGTTAATGTCATCTGACCTTCTTCAAGACCAGTGGAATTCTTCATTCTAAAATCCACTGCCATCTTAAACTTCCAGGTTTCCCCTGAGAAAGTTTCCCAGTATGTGGGCATATTCATTTAGCAAGAGACACATGTAACATCCCCAGACAGGATGAGTAGAATACTCATTCCAACTGAGGCATGGAACATTCACTGTTGGCACCCAGGGAGATCTTTTGATACTCTCTCCTACATCACCTCCTCCTCTATGACAGCTATTTATAACCCTTATTTGTGCCAATGACATGGAGTGTATTCTGGGTTTTTCAGCACTTTAAATACCTAAGTTATGGATGAAAGGGGGGGAGGAATAGAGATGCTATCTGATCACTCTCTTATCATGGCATCTTTCCGTGACTCAGATGTTTTCTCCCTGCACCATCTATGAAAGACATCTCCTCTTTCTGCCTCATTATTCCCTGCCATTTTTTGTATTCTTAGACAAAGATAATGCAGGTACATAGCAATAGCTTGCTTACAACCAGAAAAGCATTCTACTGAGATGAACTGACGGATGCATAGCAATAGAAAATGGGAGGTTCACTGTGGGACAAAAGCAGCAAACAGCTCTGGGCTTGGAAGCAGTTTTTTATGAGCCAAGTCCAGTGAAGATGTGTGGAATCCAACAATCTGAGAGTTGGAAGGTCCTTGGAGGTCACTCGGTCCAACCCTTGCCCAGTACAAAAATCCTCATAACTCCTACCCTTCTTCATGGGGATTCCAGGAAGGGTCCATTTCCCATTTTGTCTTTCACAACTGGCTTAAGTCACTTCTTCACAGAATCTCAGAACTAGTAAGGACCTAAGCCAGCTTCTAGTTCAAGTTAACGCCAAAAAGAAATCCTCATTACAAAATACTCAATATGGGATCATACAGTGAGCACCCATTCTGTCTTTCTTATCCAGAAGACTTCCAATAAGGGGAAAGCTATTACCTTGTAAGGCAACCTGTTCCACTCAGGCCTGTTTCCTCTCTCCATGAGGAAAGTTTTCCTGTTATCAGTCCTAAGTTGTCTTCTTTATTTCTTTTTGGCATGTTACAGTTTCATCGATTCAAATGCTCGAATTTGACTATACATACTGTCTCATTCCCAACCCCCCATCCCCAACTCTGACTTTATAGGATATAGAATTACAGATCTGTAGAATCTCAGGTTTAGAAAGGAATTTCAAGTTCATCTTGTCCAATTCAAACATGAATATCCCCTCCTACAACAATCCCCAAAAGTGGTCATAGAGAACACTGGGATAGCTCTGTTAGGAAGTTTTCTGTACCTTGAGTTGAAATTTGCCTTTCCATAATTTTTATATGACTTCTTCTTCTGCTCTCTGGGTCCAAATCCCAGGAATCAATCTAATTCTTCTCACCTGACATCCCTTCAAATACATGAATACAATTATTCTTGCCCTTCCGTATTTTTGTCTTCTCCAGGATCCATTTTCATACAAGGCCTTTCATCATCCTGGCTGCCCCCTTTTGGGGTGTCTTCAACTTATCAATGCCCATCATAAATGTGTTACTCAGAATACATCAGGTGTGGTCTGACCAAAACAGTATATAATAGAACCATCATTTTCCTCGTTTGGGACACTGTCATTCTCTTAACGAAAATTAAATTTGCAATAGCTATTTTGGTTACCATTTCACATAGTAAACTCATAGGAAGTCCTAGAAAATCCCAAATCTTTATCAGACAAAATGCTATGCAGTCACACCTCCATCACCTTATACTTTTGAAGTTGATTTTTTTAAACCTAAGTGTAATTCTTTATACTCAACCCTCTTAAATCCCTTCTCATTAGATTCAATCCATTATTCTAATTTACTGAGATCTTTTCATATTCTGACACTGCTGTATAATGTATTAAGTATTCTTCTGCCAGCTTTGAGTCAACTGAAAATTTGACAATTATGCTACTCCTACCTTCATATAGTCAAATGATAAAGTGTTGAATAGTCAAGCACAGATTTCTGGAGCACTCACTCCTCAGAAGACCTTCTCCCTATCTGGCATCAAACCACTTGTGACTCTTTTTTTTAAAATTTCAGCCATTCAACCAGTTCCAAATTTACCTGACTGCATTGTTATCTAGTCCCAATTTCTCCATTTTGCTCATAAAAATAGCATGAGAGGTTCCAACCACTGCTTTGATAAAATCTAATTGTATATACATTATTTTCCTGATCTACCATCCTAGTAATTGTCAAATATGGAAATGAGGTTAATCTCACATGGCCTATTCTTGCTGCAACCATATTGGCTCTTTGTGGTGGTTGTTACCTCTCTAGATATTCACTAACCATCCCTTTAATAATATATTCCAGAATTTTGCCAAGAATCTTACAACATCTTTGAAACCACTATTCCTATCTTTCCTCAGTCACTCTCCCCCAACATGAAGAAATGTTAGTGAGATTGCAACCCTCACATACATACACAGAGGATCCTGTCCCCCAGTTGCAGTTTGCTGCCTGTTCTTTCCAGCTTGGTATCAGGCTAAAACCACTTCCCAACTGGCCATACTAACAGCATGTGGTAGTTCCCACTAAGGCACGACTCAGTCAGTCTCTCTCTGCCAGTATCTATGGTATTTTCAGGCTTTCTCACAACCGATGGCTGTGCTCACTAACCATCCTTGAGCCCAGTCTCCTGCAACATAAGCCAACATCACATTCACACAGAGCAAACTTAGCCAATGTCCCCAGGTGCCCTATGAGGCATACATCTGCCTGCACACATGGTATGTAAAATCACCAGCTCCAGCCCTGTTCTGCTTGTCTTGGCAATTTTCACATTTTCCTGACTCCATTTGCTTTCCACTGAAATTTTTTCACTTTTTAATTAGCAGACAAATAGTGACAAGGAGATCATTTGGAGTTTCTGGATGTATTCTAAATGCTGTGTTAAAAAACTGTAGATGCAAATTTCTCCTGCCACCCACCTTTAAAATATGTGGGTGCCCTTTCTGGGTAAAATTTATTCACCTTAGTTCCTTTCCTCCAGAGTGTTCTCCAAAGATAGTGTCATGGCAGGAGTTGGGAAAAGCTCATTTGCCCCAAGATCAAACTAAGATGGTTTAGGAATGGACAGGAGAGGACCACGAAAAAGAAAAAGGACTGTTTTCTTCCCTTCTCTCTCCTCACTCTGGAAGAGCTGATAAGATGCCCCTTTGGTCCTCACAGTGATAGATGGCTCCTATAATTACATCATGTCCCCTTCTTGAGTTGCCAACTTGATGAAAAGGACCAGGTCTGTCAGTACCTCAGATGCTTTGAAGAAGAAATGGAGACAAGCAAACAGTTACTCTGTCCCTAGCTTAGAAGTGAGGTAACTCACAACTGTAACCCCACTGCAAAGAGGAAGTCTTCACGTATTTGCTAATTAGATTTAGAGAAACCGTGTGCAGGAATAAATAGGAAGGTCATCCACACAGGGCCTTCTACTACTCTATACATATTACTCATTTGAAAGAGAAAAAAAAAACCCTACAGTTAGGATCACAGAATCATAAATCTCAGAGCAAGAAAGCACCTTAGATCACCTAGTCTGATCCCTTATCCAATAGAAGAATCCTTTCTTTGATATCCCCAACAAGTGATTTCCTCTATTTGACAGAAAACACATTACTTTATGAAGAAGGTGCTAGTCATTTCTCTACAATCCTGCTTACTACAAAATACTTGCATCTACCACCTCCCTTTAAATTTCACCCCCTGCTATCTTTTATCTTCTGGGGTCTGACTAGGTTCATATTCTGCTTTTAACATTTACTAGGGATGTTACTATAGGTAACCTCTCTGAGCCTCAGTTTCTTCATCTATTAAATGGTGGCATTAAGATGCTCCAGGGTTGTTGCAAGGCTCTGATTAGATAATATATGTAAAGCATTTTGCAGACCTTAAGCACTGTTTTAATAAATATCAGTTATTACTATTAGTATGGTGGATATATTTATAGAACTTAGCATTAGGAAGACTTGGACCCAATTCTCATCTTAGATATATATTAGCTGTGTGGCTGTGGTTAAGTCATTTAACCTCTCTGTGCCTCAGTTTCCTTCTCTATAAAATGGGAATAACAGTAGTATCTACCTCATAGGGTTGTGGGGAGGCTCAACAGGATCTCATATGTAAAGTGCTTTATGAACCTTAAATGGGCTCTATAAATGTGAGTTAAAATACTTACAATAATTTTCCAATACAGCCTTTCAAGCCCCTGGAAACAATAATCCCATGTCCCCAATAAGTCTTTTCTCTGCCGTGCTAACTAACCTTCAACCAAGGACAAGGTTTTAAGTGCACAAAGTCACAAAACTGTGGTCCAAGACAAAAAAAAAACAGCATAGGGATCTGATGCCTATTTTGCATTGTAAGGTTGCCTGACACTAAGGAATGACCCATGAAGCTCCAAGAATCTTTGTTCCTGCTAACGGGTCTCATCCTTTCCTTCTCCCCAGAAAGAAGATCAGAGGACTGAGTGCAGTAAGGGGACCTGAGATAGCTTGTCATCCATCTCTCACACTTAACCAATGAGGAAACTAAGGCTTAGATTGGTAAGGGGATCATCCAGATTCATACAGGCAGTAAGTGGGAGAGATAGGATTCGAACCCAGATTTTCAGGCTCTACATGCAGTGTGTTGCTTTCATTGTATCTCAATACCTCTCTCATTCCTCAGGTGCCAGGTTGCAGATCACTGCCATGGCAACCTGAAACAACAGGGGAGGCAGGAGGTTGCTATGAGGGCCATGGGCTTATGCTACTACTAAATCAAAGGCACCTAGAAACCAGAGGAGCAAGGAATAAGAAAAGTGAGATTGGAATCTAATGATGAAAGGTGGGGGTCCACAGGTGAGGAAGACTGAATATCTTGTCATACTTTTTATAATATATGATCAGTTTTGTTGATATTTATTTTTTCTTTTTTTCCTTTAAAATTATTTATTACAAGGGATGGCTCTCTGAAAGGAAGAAGGAGAAAGATATGGGGAAAATATTGGCAACATGAAAACAAAAGATAGCAATAAAAATTTATCTTTTAAAAAATAATCCAGCATGCAAACCAGCATGAGGACATAGATCAGGCTCCCAAGGCCTAACCTACACAGAGCTTGACTGTGAGGAAGCAAGAATTTAAACCCAAGGAGAATACACAAGCCATTAGCACCCATTCGAATGAACTGTCCCCATGAAATGTTGTTTATAAAACCAACTCTCCTGAGATGAAGTCTATTTTCCCAGGGACTTCCTTTATACATTCTGCTCTGAGCAAAGAATAAAGGTTCCTGCTCCTGAAATCTTTTCTAGACTTGAAGGGGCAAGTAGAATCCCCCTTCCTCTCTCCTACACAAAAGTCAGACCCTGGGCTAGCAGACGCTGCAATGGAGGGATGGGGTGGGGATGCCAGCTCAACCACAGACCCAAGGCTGAGGCGCTTGCTGTTCAAAGAGCCCATGGGATGAAGGTCCCTACAAGTTGTAATTCAACACCTAAGCAGCTGGGAGCTGGCCAGTAATATCAGTCTCCTAGGGGATATCCCCAAGGGGAATGGCTGCTCCTATTTCAGCCTGCCTACTACTCCCTCGTGATCTTCTACAATCAAGAAAGAAGACATCTGGCAACTCCCTTTTGCTTTGGTTTTCTTTGTACCAGACTTTTCCATTTCTTCTTCTGACCTACTAATTGTTCATGGAAGGGGACCCAAATGCCACAAACGGAGAACGGAAATAAGGGTGTCGAATGAAAGAGTAGATGAATGAATAAATAAATGAGCTGGACAGTTCATTGATCTCAGTGATGATATTCATTTTTTCCCTCTCTGTGGGGCTTTCCGACTCGAAAGCATCTTCCCCATGAAACAAAACAGCCCTAAAAAGTAGGTAAGGTACAATCCTAGAACCCCAGAGATGTCTTAATTTGCTTAGTACAGTTTTGCCACTACCAATTAAGCACCTACTATGTACCAGGGACTGTGCCATATATTAGAAATTCAGAGAAAGGCAAAAACATGGTCTCTTCCATAATGGAGCTCAACCACCACCACACAAAGAGAGCACTTTTTCCTGCTCATTTGCTTTCTCTGGTGACGCTGACCTCCTGGCCATTCCATAAACAAGACCCTCCATCGCTTGGTTCTGGGCATTTTTGTTCCCCATGCTTGGAATGCTCTCCCTCCTCCACTCCAACTACTGACCTCTCTGGCTTTCTTCAAATCCTAACTAAAATCTCACTTCCTACAAGATGCCTTCTCCAACCCTTCTGTGTTCCAGCGCCTTCCCTCTGTTAACTATTTCCTGTTTATCCTCTATGTGGCTCACTTTGTATAAACTTGTTTGCATGTTTTATTCCCCATTAGATTGTAAGCTTCTTGAAATCTCCTTGTCTTTTGCTTCTTTTTGTATTCCTAGCACTTAGCACAGTGCCTGGCACATAGTAGGCACTTAATGAGGATTTTTTGATTAATCAATAGTAAATAAAAGGCAAGAATTGATGTCAGAAAGACCTGAATTCAAATCCTGCCTCAGACATTTACTAGCCATTTGACCCTGGGCCTGTCATTTAATGTCTCTCAGTCTCCTTTTCTTCACCTGTAAAATAGGGACAGTAATCTTTGCCTCACAGGGTTGTTGTGAAGACCATTCAGATAATATGTAAAGTACTTTGTAAACCTTAAAGTGCCATATAAATGTTAGCTGTGTATATAGTGCCATATAAATCATATTCGTTACTGTTGGGAGACATTTTACACAAAGAAGTGTGCTATTGAACCCTACATGAGCATGTTTTCATTACTGAGTCTGATGGGTCAAGGTGGACACTAAGTTGCATGACCCTCAAAATATTGTTGGGAAATATTTCTATCTTTTCATAAATTTTGTCAGTTCTGTCTCCCCAGTGGCCCTTGCTATTACTCCCTCTCCCTGCTTACAGACCACCACCTTAACTCAGGCCTCCTCACTCCTTACATGGACCATTTTGTTAGCTTTCCAATTTGTTTTCCTTGCATCTATCTTCTCCTATCTCTAATCCAACCCTTCACAGAGCGGACAAGTTGACATTCCTAAAACACCAGTATAACTCTGCCCCTCTCCTGTTCAAGAAATTTCAGTGGCTCCCTATTGCCCCTAGGACAAAGTACAAAATCCCCTGTTTGACATTGAAAGCCACCACCATCTGCTCCAGCTTGTCTTTGCAGACTTATTTCATATTATTGTCCCTCATGCACTCTCTGTTCCCTGACAGTTCCAATAAGTACAATGTGAAGAAACTCTGGGAGTGAGGGGAAGTTGCCAGAGCCCTGCCTGTTTTTTTATGTTCTACAGTCCATTTACAAGAAGCCTCTGGGGAGTTCCTGCCTGCCTATTCTTATACCTGACAGAGTGCTGGGACACCAACTCCATTAAAGCTGCTCCTGAAGCAGACAGGGCAGGAGAAAGCCAATGTTTAGGGTAGCCCTCTCAGTGGATCAGGTGCTGGAAGACCCAAAGACAAAGGCCTAGGTTTCACTTTTTTAAAGTGGACATCTCAGCAGACTGCCTCTTTTCCCACTGCTACCAAGCTTTGTTTTCCTTCTTCCTATTGCCCAACCCTCTGTCAGAATCCCCTGCCTTGGTCTCTGAGAGGAACTGGACCATGGAAGACTAGGGTTCTGAGGATGGAGAACTTGGGGGCTCCTTTGCCAGACCAATAAGGTTTACCCTGGATTTGCTTACCCTTATGGTCTGAGTCCATAAATAACATGGACTCCCTAGCTGAGTTCAGATAAGGTTGTCAAAGGTGTCTATGTGAGCAAGGAAGGCTTTTCATTGATAGGAGAGCTAGGATTCCTAACCAGTCAGGGTCCCTTAAAGCCCAGGAGAAAAAGTGGAATTCATCCAGAAGAACCAATCAGAGCAACAGTTCACTGGATGCTATTCTTGGTGCTGGTGCCCGAGAGCTGTCATGCTCCTCCTTTCCTCCCCTACTCCCTCCCCATGAAACCCTGCTAACTCTGGTCCATCTGATCCTGGTTTCTACCCAATTCTATTCTATTCCCTTGCTAACCCACCTGCCACTTGAAAGGCTGAAATTCACGGAGTCACATTCTCTCAGGGTTTTTTCACCATGCATTCCTTTCTGGGTGCCATATTTTAAGATAAGCATTGACAAATTAGAGCAAATCTAGAGTATGAGACTGGCATGAAGAGACTAATAGTATCTTGAAACCATGTCCTATAAATGAAGAAGTCTTAGCATGGACTTGATTGTTGCGTTGCCTTGTTTGAAAGGTTGACACATGGAAGACAAAGTAGGCTTGCTTTGCCTAGCCCCAGAATGCTGAAGTAACAACAAGACTAATAGGCAGAAATTACAGACAGGCAGATTTGGGCTCAAAGCAAGGGAACTCTTTCTAACTGGCCTACTTGATGATCCCTGTAGACAACGGCCCATTATCTCCCATTTCCATACCCTTGACCTCCATGTCTTGAACGTTCTTCTTCCTCATCTCTGCCTCTCGGAAACCTTACCTGCTGTCGAGGCTGAGCTGACTCAGGAGAAAGTCCCTCCATAAGACTTTTCTTGAAGCCCCCAGTTAGTACTGCTTTCCCTATACCACAATTAATTTTTATTTGCTTTGCATTTATTCTGCATTTACTTTTCTGTGTGGAGCGGTGATTTGTAAAAAAGAGGAGCCACAGCACACTAGTGAGCCACAAGTATCGTCCAAAGTACCATGAAATTTCTCCCCCGTCCACTTCAAGACATTCGCATTCCCTGCCGCGCCGCCCCCCCCAAGCTATAGTTTGCTGACTGCTCTTTCCAGCTTGGAATCAGGAGTCACAATAGTCACTCTATCTACAGAGACTCAAATGTTATAATGTAAAGGAAGGTGGACAATTTTCAGAAATTCAAGCTATCAATAGCCACATGAAAACAAAAGTTCCAGATTTCTAATTAGTGAAATGTAAATGAAAGCAATTCTAAGTTTCTACCTCACAACCATCAGGTTGGCAATGTTGTTTAAAAAAAAAAGGAAACTGACAAATGTTGGAAGGGCTGTAGAAGAACAAGTACGTTAATATGCACTGTGAATTTTGAATCGATTCAATCATTCTGGAAATCAGCTTGGAACTGTGCCCCCAAATTTATTAAGCTGCACATACGCCTTGACTCAGCAATAACATTACTGAGTCTACTTCAACAAAGGTCAAAGGAAGAAGAAAAAACTACATGTACAAAAATATTTACAGGAACTTTGTTTGTGGTGGCTAAGAAATAGAAACTAAGAGGATGCCCATCAATTGGGTAATGGATTAACAAATTACAGAATATGAATGTAGTTGAATACTATTACACTATACAAAATGCTGAAGGGGATGGTTTCAGAGAAACCTGAGAAGACTTGTATGAACACACAGAATTAAGTAAGCAGAATGAGAACATTTTATACATTAATAACAACAATTGTAAAGACAAACAACCAAAAGACTTAAGAACTCTGATCGATGCAATAACCAATCACAATTCCAGAAGAATAACGATGAAAAGTGCTGCCTATTTCCTGACAGAGGTGATGGATTCAGGGCAAACATTGAGATGTTTTTATTTTGAGGACATGGCTAACGTAGGAACTTTTTTTTTTGCTTGACTATGCATATTTGTTACAAAGGTTTTCTTTTTCTTTTTTCCCCAGTGAATTAGGGGTAGGAAGAAGAAAAAAAAACAGATTTTTGTTCATTGAAAAAATTAAGTTTAAAAAGTGAATTAGAGAGTTTCGGAAGATTAGAAAGGAGAATAAAAGAATCCTAAGACCTTTGTAATGGACCTGGAAGCTCAAATGCTCACTATTCCTTCTCTGGTGCTTCTGGTTTTTCTTTAAAAGTTCAGTGGAACATGATTTCTCACAGCAAAGAACATTAGGCTGTAAGCAGAAAAAAAAATGTTTGATAACCACTGATACAAGTTATGTTTCCCCAGGAAAATGTGAGTTTCTTGGGGACAAGGACTATTTTGTTTTTGTCTTTTGTGCTCCTAACCCTATCAAGTACCTGACATTCAGTAGGTGCTTAATAAATAAATTTGTTTAGTTGAACTGAACTAACAATTATAGCAAAATAGAATGGACTGCTTCAGGAAGTGATAAATTTCCCACCACTGGAGTATTTTTTTTGATGGGGCAATTGGGGTTAAATGACTTGCCCAGAGTCACACGGGTAGTGAGTGTTATGTGTCTGAGGTTGGATTTGAACTCAGGTCCTCCTGACTCCAGGGCCAGTGCTCTGTACCACGTAGCTGCCCCGACTGGATAATTTTAAATAGAGGCTGGGTGATCACTTGGTAGTGTGATCTTTATGGTCTCTTTTAAATTTGAGATTAAATTATTCCATGATTCTAGCCCTTCTACTCCAAGCTGTGCTAGCCTCAGGCTGGGCAGATTTATCTGTGATTCTGGCTTTGTGCCACTTTGATACCCACTAAGTCCCAACTTGTCCAAAAAACTCAAGTACTTACTAAGTATTCCAGGGAATACTTGAAACCCGATGGTTTCCAAAGAATTTAAAATCAAAAATACACCCAATGAAGAGGTGTGTAGTGGGTGTGAGCGGGCTGCACCTTATTAACAATGAGGAGCTTCAAAGAACACGACTAAAAGATGTCACCAAAGAAATGACTGATAAGAAGAAGAAAAGATAGGCTGGTCATATAGTCGAGGGTGAAGGTTGAAAGATGAAAATCTAGTGGCCCACTGGCACCCTTGTGATGTCATGAGAAACTGAGGAAGGTCTGCAGCCTGTTGGATGGACTTCTTGTAGTGAACTGGTAGGAGAACATTTACAGATGCACTCCAGTGCACGCACCGAGTAAAGGGAATGTCACTTCTTACTGCTTTCTTGCTCACCTCCTTATTCCTTCCCTCCCTCCCTCTCTCTGTCTCTGTCTTCCTCTCTCTCTCTCTCTCTCTCTCTCCCTCCCTCCCTCTCTCTGTCTCTGTCTCTCTGTCTTCCTCTCTCCCTCTCTCTCTCTCTCTCTCTCCCTCCCTCCCTCTCTCTGTCTCTGTCTCTCTGTCTTCCTCCCTCTCTCT
>NW_020949548.1:11708568-11715933 GCF_900497805.2 Vombatus ursinus | reverse complement strand
TCTGTCTTCCTCTCTCTCTCTCTGTCTCTGTCTCTGTCTCTGTCTCTGTCTCTCTCTCTCTCCCTCTCCCTCCCTCCCTCCCTCTCTCTCTCTCTGTCTCTCTGTCTCCCTCTCTCTCTCTCTCTCTCTCTCCCTCTCTCTCTCTCCCTCTCTCTCTCTCTCTCTCTCCCTCTCTCTCTCCTATTCTGCTGATTACTTCTCCTCCACCCTTTTTATGACTCCTCTATTCTCTTTCTCTCCCTGATTCTCCCTGGCTCTTCTATTCTCCCTGCTCCTCCTTCATATTCCTCCCCTAAGCTACAGCACTCCCTTATTACTTGCTCACTTTCTCTTACTCCCCATATGACTTCCTCACCCTTCTGGTTAGGCCCCTCCCTCTTCTGATTGCTCATTTGCTTTCTGAGGGCCATGCCCTCTGGAGAGTGATGTTCTCACCAGCCCTTTTCTCTCCTTCTTTCGGCAGTTTTCAAGGTGTCTGAAGCTGCACATCCCCCGGACTTTCAAGGGCTATAAAGAGGCGTCCCCAGCCCAATGATAACTCCCATTACAGAAGCTGATCGGTAATTGGCACTGACTGTTCCCATCCACCAACAGACTGAATCCACAGGAGAAGGAGAATGCAGCCGAAAAGCCCGGGGGCAGCAGACTGAGAGCACAAAGCCATTATGTTGTGGTTGTTTCAGAACAATGCCGTGTGGTCCTGCTTCAACCATATGGAAATATCTCCTCTGCTATTTTTTAAAATGTTGTCATTCAGTCATTTTTCAATCATGTCTGACTCTTTGTGACCCCATTTGGAGTTTTCTTAGCAGAGATACTGAAGTGTTTTGCCATTTCCTTCTCTAGCTCATTTTACAGATGAGAAAACTGAGGCCGACAGGGTTAAGTGACTTGCCCAGGGTCACACAGCTACTGAGTCTGAGTTCAAATCTGGCCTGTTTTCCCAACTCCAGGCCCGGCACTCTATCCTCAGCTCTACCTAGCTGCTCATTAAAAAAAATGAAATGTTGCCTATTTTACTCACTTCTTTGGTTTCATCCGACTTAGTGCCTTTTGTGTTGAGTGTTAAGGTCACAGAGCTAGAGACGCAAGGGACCTTTGAGGTTATCCAATCCCACCCGTCATTTCACACTTGAGGAAACTGAGGCCCAGAGAGGTGAGGTGTCTTGCCCTGGGTCACACAGATAGTTCATAAGTGACCAAATTCAGGTCCCAGACTTCAAGTCCAGCGTTCCTCCCATTCCACCACAAGGCATACAAAATATGTGAACAGAATTCTTGGGCTGTGTTAGTTCATTACTACAGAGAACTCCTGATGAGGGAACTCTTGGACGCACTCAGACTGGTGCCTCCTCTGCTACTCCATCTTAAAGACTGGCCTGGACTAGGTGACCTCCAAGCATTAACATTCTCTAGCTGTGTCTCATACCCTGCTCTTCCACAGCGATTTATATGTGTTAAACAATGTTTGACAGCCTTGACTCCTCAGTATGCAAACTCCTTGCAGACACAGCCGCTGTCCCCTGAAGTTTCTGAAGCACGCCCTGGAGATGTTAAATCATCATTTATTTTTGTTGTCCCCAAGGCAACCAAGAACTCAAGCATGCCTAAGGACAGGACAAAAGTTCAGGCGAAGATCCTCAATAGTCTGTGGTCTGGGGTTGGTTGTTATTTGAACATGCTGGTTGAAGTGTTTGCGCTAAGAACGGAAAAGGCTTAACCAATATGAAAAGCGGCAGCTTCCTTTTTAATTACCAGCTCCCATTAGAAACCTCAGGTTCATTGCAATCGCATTAGCGGCTCTGCCATCACACAAAGGTTTGCCCACAACGAGATCCACCCTTGACCCTGAAACCTGATTCCAGATACTGCTCTCTCTACAATCTCCTTCCCTTTGCCTATTCTATAATTTCCAGATGATATTCTGTGACTTCCCAGACACATCTAATGCAAAGGATACTTTAATCCTCAGCCCCCTTAACAAATGCTGAATTCCAGGGCAGCATCTCTGTGTGACATCAGGCAGTCCTACCTGGATCAGTGTTATCAGGCGACTACCTTTCCAATTTTATCTACCCGACTCCTCTCCTGGGAATAGTCAAACCAAGCACCTATCATTGCCTAATCGTGCCCTGTAGTTTTCTGCCTTTGAGCCTCTGCTTGTTTCCACTGCCTAAGATGCCTTCCTCCACCTCCTCAACCCCTAGTTCTGCCTAGCCAATTTCTAAACTCATTCTTCAGGACCTAAGACCCACTGCTGCCTCTTCTAAGGAGCCTTCCCTAATTCCCCCAGACAGAAGCGATTTCTCTCTCCTGAACTGCCATAGTCCTTTGGACCTCCTTGTGCACTTTTCATGATCTATTTTATGTTATAGTTATTTCTACCTGAACGTCAGATTTCCACAAATTTGACTATAAGCTCCATAAAGACATGATATCTCCTATAGCACCAAGCATATGGCCTGAAAGAATAAAGCAATGAACCACATCAAATGGAAAAGAAATATGTGTCAGGAATTAAGGATGCTTCTATACTAGCAGATAGATTTCTGTAATTAATAGTCTAGAGATGCTGGTCCTTCATGTACAGAAAGGCAGTATCATAGAGCCCTGGTATCGAAATCAAAAGGTCTTTGAGTCCTCACTCCACTAACCACTAGCTGTGCAAACCAAAGCAGATAATTTCATTTCTCTAAGCCATAGTTTCTCCATCTTTAAAATGGGGATAATAATATTTTCATCAGTCAGTCAGTTGACACCATTTATTAATCATTCAACATGAGTCAGGCACTGTGCTAAACACTGGGGACAAAAAAGGGGGAAAACATGGTCCCTACCCTCAAGGAGTTCACACTCCAATGGGAAGAACAATAGCTATATACATACAAAATACATAGAGAAAAGATGGCAGGCCATCTCTGAGGGGAAGGCACTAGTAATGGTGGGGACCAGGAAAGACCTCTTGCAGAAGGCATTTGAGGTATTTCAGATGCATCTAAAAGCAAGCCAGGGAAGCCAGGAGGCAGAAGTGAGGAGGCTGAGCATTCAAAGCATGGAGGACAGCCACTGAGAAGTAATAAAGTCAGGAGACAGAATGCCATATGCAAGGAACAGCAAGGAAAGGCCAATGTGCTTGGATCAGAGCTTAAGTGGAAGACTATAAAATGTATTGTGTATCCAGGGTTATTGTGACTGAAGTTATCTATAGAGGTATAGGGATAAGCACTGGACTTGGGGTTACAGTGGTATAGGGAGCTCCGTAGTAAGGAAACTCTACCCATATGGGTTGAAGTTGAAGTACTGGCACTAAAAATGGAAAAAGGCTTAAACATGATGAAAAGCAGCCATTTTCTTTTGAATTACCAGCTCCCATTAGAAATCTCAACTTCTCTGCAACTTGCAATCTCAGAGAGTTGCCTAGAACGCTGGGGATGTTAGGTGACTAGCTGAGGGTCACACATCCTGTATGTGTGAGAGAACTGGGAACCAGCCTTTCCTGGCTCTGAAGATGGTTCTGTTTGACATTCAAAGACTTCCATCACCCAGCCCCCTCCTACCTTTCCAGCCTTACACCCTACTCCCCACCATGCACTCTTTGATCCGGTAACACTGTCCTCCTGGCTCCTCCACGCACAAGACACTCCATCTCTTGGCTGCAGGCATGGCTGGAATGCTCTCCATCCTAATCTCTGCCTAGTGACTTCAAGTCCCAACTAACATCCCATTTTCCCAACCATTCTTAATTCTAATGCCTTGCCTACATTATTTTTTTCCTATTTGTACCATATATGGCTTGCTTTGTCTATGTTTGCTTGTTGTCTCCCTATTAGACTATGAACTCCTCAAGGGAAGGGATTGTTTTTTGCCTCTTTTTGTATCACCAACACATAGCACAGTACTTGACACATAGTAAGTACTGAAGAAATGTTTATTGATTTATTGATTATCTAATCCCTAGGCAATACTGTTTCTAAATATGCTTCCTAAACTGTAAAGCATCATGGAATAATGAAATATTATTATTACAGAAGTTAATAGCAAAAATGTTGGTAAGTTTCTTATGCTTTTATTCATAACATGCTCTGTTAGTAGAGAAAGCATAAGATTTGCTGAAGGATTTAAGGATTCTATAGTTCTCCTCTTTCATTGGGTCTGCAGGTACATTATTGACCAATCAGAAGTCAATGGCATGCTTTCTTACTAATAATAATAGTTTCTAACATTCAGTGCTTTCACATTTATATGATGATTTCAAAGCATTTTACATGGGTATTATCTCATTTGAGCCTCAAAACAACCTTCTGAGCTTGTTACTATGAGTATTATTACTCCCATTTTACATTTGTGGAAACAGAGGCTCAGAAAGGTTAATGACTTGCCTATGGTCTAACAGCTAGTAATAGTCGATTCAGATTCAGGTCTTCCTATGCCAAGCCCACAGCTCTTTCTGTAGCTCTTTCCATACTGCCATACTTCCTTTTATAAAGGTGTTGATTCTCTGACAGCCTTCAGTGCCATCAGGAGAAAACGCTAGTAACTTGCTACCCCAAGTAGGGAAAAGAGAGAAAAGTGCAAAGTATATGTCCATCAATCAGATAATGGCTGAATAAATTGTGGTACAGGAAAGTAACAGAGTATTTTTGTGCCATATAAATTTATGAATGTAAGAATTCAGAGAAACTTGAGAAGACCTGTAAACTGATGCAAAGTCAAGTAAGGAGAAGGAGGAAAACAATTTAACTCAACAATCATAATAATGGATTCAAGTCTCTGATTGATGCACTGACTAATTTCAGTTTTAGAACTGTGAACTATATCTATAGCCTTTCATCAGAGATGTGGTAGACTATGGGTATGGGATGAGGCATACATTGTCAGGTGTGGACAACACATTGATTTATTTTGATTATCTGTATTTTGGATTTACAGAAGCGGAGTTATTGAGAGATAACACTGATTTTCTTTAAAGCATTATCAAAACTTTGGTTTTTAAGGAAGTTTCTTCAACCTGCCAAGCTTTTCTTATCAGTGAAGTGGCTTCTCCCTGTCCTGCCACTTACAGGAATAAGAAGCTTTGACCAGTCAGCAGCAATTACTATAATGGTTCTAGACCCTAGAGAATCCCCAAAGCACAAACAAAGGAAGCTATTTATGAATTAACTCCCACTCTGCTGACATGGAAGAGGCTAATCCTCAGACCATGAGTGCTTCTGATAATGGAACAAGGGTTGATCTTGAGAGCAGAGGCACCTTTGATAACGGGAGAGGGGCCACTCCCCATTCCAATGGCACCTCCGATGGAGCACTTGAAACTTAATGCAATTTCTGACATAATGACCCAGCCAAGAGGTTGTTTTCTCCAAAACCATAACATTCTAATCTAGTAACTTCAACATCACTGACAATGACCAGCTTTTCCTGGATCCCTGAAATTTACCATCATTTGTGACTCACTGACCTTGTTTAATGCAAGCAGTCAGATGGGGATTTGATCTCCACTGCATCCAACTGGAGCTGGGGTCTTATGAGTTTATCTTGCAAACAAATTGGAAGAACATGTCCTTAAAGCCAACGCCCATGGCTCTTTCTTTCCTTCCACCCTCACCATCTCCCTGAGAAGGGATTGCTTTCTTAGCAAGGGTCATTCTTTGGTCGGGGATAACTGGGAATCCTAGCACGCTCAAACATGGGACTTGTCTAGTCCAGCTCTCATCGGGAGCTTGTGGGGGGGGGGGGCTGGAGTTTAACAAAGGGCAAGCAGAGGCAGTTGTCCAAATGAGATATGTTTTATTAGCAGGGGCCTAAAACCTGGTAGCAGAAAAGTCTTATTGGCCTGCTTCCATTTTGTGCCAAAAGACCCAGAGTGAGGGCCAACCTCACCTTTCGTACTCTGGTGTGTCTTCCTTCTTACTGGCCTGGCAGTACATCTTTTGGACCTCCCCTGGCAAACATAAGGCAGCCCTGACTGATAGACATTTAAATGAAGAGGTCAGCTAAGAGTTCACAGCTCCTCATTATTCATCTTTAGGACAGGGAAAATTAATCCTCAGGTCAATCTACACCTAGGGAAAATGGCATTGAAATGTGGTTGACCTGCCCCTCTCTGGCACTTAAGGAATGGAATATTAGCTGGTTTATGAAACCCAGCTTGCCTCTAGAAAATTTGGCCAGAAGAAACATAAGCCATCCTTACTGGCTGAGTCTTCCTTTTCTAGACTGGGCCACCCCAAATCTTAATGAGGGGAATAGCAAGGACAAAAGGACATGTTCCTCACAGAGAAAGAGAATGTTGTCTTCCCTCTCTCCCCCCTTCCCTGATTTTGTTTGAATGGAAAATAAAAATAAGGGTCCCTGCACAGGTAGATGCCTTCTGGGGCTAGGAGTAGATTATCTTATTCAGTAACACCCTTTAAAAACTACCTGACCTTCAGAGGTTAGGGGTCTGAGGAGACAGACGAATTCACATAGGAATACTGGTAATAAATAATACAATCCAACATTAATTATCTTCAGGTTGTCACCTCTAGTAATCTAACCAGTTCAAGCCAAATCCCCAAGTGCTGCCTGCCTTACCCCCAAATACAAATTTGTCCCTTGGTGATTCCCACTCTCCAGGATCATAAGCTCATGCATGACCCAAGTTCCTCATGCCACTGTCTGAGACTCTGACCCAGTGTAAACACTTAAACTCACACACAGGACCACTTAAAAAAGTTTCTAAGGAATCTCAGATACTGTAGTGATCCTTAGGTTATAAGATCCTTTATACAGAATCACAGCCCCTTTGCAAGAGGTAGGAAGTGATGCAGTGGATATAGTGGTGGCCTTGTAATCAGGAAGACCCGAGTTTGAATCTAGCTTCTGATACTTTTTATTAGCTGTGTGACTCTGGGGAAGTCACTTAACTTCTGCCTCAGTTTCCTCAACTGTAAAATGGGGATAAGAATAGCATTTGTCAATTAAAGGAGCCAAGATGGTGGCATAGGAGCAGAAACTCACCCAAGCTCTCTCAAATTCCCCTCCAAACAATTTTAAAATAATGCCTCAAACTGAATCCTGGAATGGCAGAACCAACAGAAGTTCAGGCGAAATAATTTTCCAGCCCAAGACAACTTAGGAGGTGGACAAGAAAAATCTATCTCATTGCAGGGGTGGGGTGGTTAGTGGCCTGGAGTCCCATGTAGACCACACCATGGGGCCAGCAGCAGGCCTTGAAAGTGGCTGCATCAGTGGCCCCACAGCTTCGGGAGCTCTTAGCCCACAGATGGTAAGGGGGTTGGACAACTGGTCAGAAAGAGATTATAGGAGACCTTTTGTTGGCACTGGATTTAGGGCCCTGTTGCATTGCCCATACACACTTCTTGC
>NW_020949548.1:11575672-11708558 GCF_900497805.2 Vombatus ursinus | reverse complement strand
GGCACTGGATTTAGGGCCCTGTTGCATTGCCCATACACACTTCTTGCTGGTACAGGGGAACAAGGGCCCTGGTCACAATTCCAGGGTACAGAAGAGAGATTTTGATTGTTCACAAGGGAGAAAGGTCCTCCTGACTCTAGGACTGGTGCTCTATCCACTGCACCACCTAGCTGCCCCCCCATATTTCTATTCTAAAATAGAAATTAAAAGAATCCACCAATTACCTGCTGAAAGTTACCACAAAATGAAAATTTCTAGGAATATTGTAGCCAAATCCCAGAGCTCCCTTATCAAGAAGGAAATATTGCAAGCAGCCAGAAAAAAAAATTCAGATGTCAAGCAGCCACAACAGCTTCTGCATTAAAGGAGCAGAGGACTTGGAATATGATATTCTGGAAGGCAAAAAACTAGGATTACAACTAAGAATAACTTACCCAGCAAAAGTGAGTATAATCCTTCAGGAGAAAAATGGATATTTAATGAAATAGAGGACTCTCAAGCATTCCTGATGAAAAGACCAGAACTGAATAGAAAATCTGACTTTCAAATACAGGGCTAAAGAGAAGCATAAGAAGGTAAACAGGAAAAAGAAGTCATAAGGGATTCAATAGGTTTAAACTGTTTACATTCCTATGTGGAAAGATGATAATTATAATTCCTAAGAACTTTATCATTATTAGGGCAATTAGAAGAAGTCTACATAGACAGAGGTCATGGGTGTGAGTTGACTATGATGGGATGATTTCAAAAAATAAAATTAAGGGGTGAAAAAGAGGGATGCACTAGAAGAAGGGGGAGGGGAGAGAAAGAATGGAGAAAATTATCTCACATAAAAGAGATGTGAAAGAAAAAGATTTTACACTGGAGTGGAAGACTGGGGTGGGAGGAGGGTGGCAGACAACACCTGAACCTTAATTCTCATCAGAATTGGCTCAAAGAAGGAATAATATACGCCCTCAGGTACACAATACATAGTAATAAATGACCATAGTAATCTAGTGTTTAATGAATCCAAAGATTCAAGCTTTTGGGAAAAGAACTTCCTATTTGACAAAAATTTCCAATCTATTCCACTGATTTATCATTCTATTTCTTAGCCAGGACCAGATTGTTTTGATGAATACCACTTTGTAACATGGTTTGAGATGTGGTAGAGCTAAGTCACTTTCCTTCACATTTTATTTCATTGATTCCCTTGATATTCTTGACTTCTTGTTTTTTCCAGATGAATTTTATTATTTTTCCTAGCCCTCTAAAATAATAGACCAAAGTCGCACACCATATGCCAAGATAAAGTCAAAATGGTACACTATATAGACATAAAGAGTGATATCATAAGTAGAGGAACATGGAAAAATATACCTGTCAGATCTATGAATAAGGGAAAAATTTATGACCAAACAAGATGTAGAGAACATTAAAAAATGTCAAATAGATCATTTGAAATAGATATATAAAATTTAAAAGTTTTTGCACAAATAAAACCAATGCAGCCCAGATTAAAAGGAAAGTAGGAAACTGGGAGAAAATTTTATAGCAAGTTTCTCTGATAAACATCTCATTTTTCAAATATAGAAAACTGGGTCAAAATTATAAGAATATGAGTCATTCCCCAACTGATAAATGGTCAAAGGATATGACCAGGTAGTTTTCAGAAGAAATCAAAGCTACCTATAATCATATGAAAAAAACATTCTAAATCACTATTGATTAGAGAAATGCAAATTAAAACAACTCTGAGGTTGTTTTGCACCACACCTATCAGATTGGCTAATATGACAGAGAAGAAAAATGACAAAAGTTGGAGGGGATGTGGAAAAATAGGGACACTAATGAACTATTTGTGGGATTGTGAACTGATCCAACTATTCTCAAGGGCAATTTGGAACTATGCCCAAAGTGCTACAAAACTGTGCATACTTTTTGACCCATCAATACTACTACTGGGTCTATACCCCCCCAAAAAATGAAAAGGATCTCCATGTATACAAATATTCATGGCGGCTCTTTTTGTGGAGGCAAAGAACTGGAAATTGAGGGGATGCCCATTAACTGGGAATGACTAACCAAGTTACTGTGCTATAAGAAATGATGAGCAGGATATTTTCAGAAAAACCCAGAAATACTTACATGAACTGATGAAAAGTGAAGTGAGCAAAACCAGGAAAGCATCATATACAGGAAGAGCAATATTTTACTATGATCAACTATAAATGACTTAACTATTTTCAACAATACAATGATTCAAGACAATTCCGAAGGGCTTATGATTAAAAAATGCTATCCACTTCCAGGAAAAGGACTGATGGAGTATGAAAGCAGATTGTACCTTACTTTTTTATTTTCTTTATTTTTCTTGGGACTTTTTTGGTCTGCGTATTCTTTTACAACATGGCTAATGTGGAAATGTTTTGCATAGCTGCACATGTGTAATAGATACTAATTCTTTGCCCTCTCAAAGAGGGGGATGGGAAGGGAGAGAGAGAATTTGGACTAAAATCTTTTAAAGAAATGTTAAAAATTTTATATCTAATTAAGAAACAAATAAAAATAAATCAAAAGTTTATTGAGTTAAAAAAAAAAAAAGAACAGCACCTACCTTGAAAGGTTGTTGTAAGGACCAAATGAGATATTTGTAAAGTCCTTAGCACTGTTTGGCACATAGTAAGTGCTATATAAATGCTTATTCCATTCTCTCTGCAGTACTCTGTCTGAGGACAGGGAGGAGTGAAGGATAGAGATTTGGGAGGCAGGCGGCAGTGACCACACCACCAGCATCAAATCCTTCCTTCATGTTGTCTTCTATATAACTAGCCTAATTATCTCTTGGTGGGGGCCAATAGCCAATGGACAGTAAAAGCCCAGCTGTGCCCTATATAAATAAGGAGCCAGTTACTTGCCTGTATCTGACAATGATCAGCTCATCTGCATCACAGACTTCCTTGGTTCTGGTTTCGAAGGAAGGGAGGGAGGAAGGAAGGAAGGGAGGGAGGGAGGGAGGATTTATTATGCCCCTACTATGTGCCAGGCACCATACTAAGTGCTCTACAAATATTTTCTTATTTGATCCTCACAACAATGCTGGGAAGTAGGTGCTATTATTATCCCCATTGTACAACAGAGAAAACTGGGACAGACAGAGGTTAAGGGACTTGCCCAGGGTCACACAACTAGTAAATGTCTGAAGCAAAATTTGAACTGATGTCTTCTTGACTCTAGGTTGGTGCTCTATCAACTGCATCATCAAATTATAAATAATCTAATTGTGTTTAAGAAGAGCTAGGGGCTACCAAGCAGCTGCTTTCTGATTCCATATGTGCCCATGCTTCTCCAGGACATCTTAGGTATGACCTCTATAGCCACTGATGCTCTTAGCTTTAGGTCGAGCACCCAGATTCTTGAGCCACTGGCACATCTCTGCTATGGAACTGCCTCTGTTCAGCAGAATGAACCCCAAACCAATGCTACTCTCACTGAGCTCAGTATATGGTGCATCCTCTGAATAACCACCTACTATGGAGCAGGCACTGTGCTAAGCACCGAAGATACAAAGAAAGGCAAAAACAGTCCCTGCCCTCAAGGAACTCACAATCTAATGGGGGAGACAACAGGCAAACATCTATGTACAGTTACGATATTTATAGGATTAATTGGAGATCACTAAAGGGATGGAAAGGACTCTTGATGAAGGTGGAATTTGAGCTGAGTCTTGAAGGAAAACAGAGGAGCCAGGATGCTTCCTGAGAGGGAGGGGAGGGGGGAGGGAGGGAGAGACAGACAGACAGAGACAGAGACATAGAAACACAGAGAAGGAGAAAGAAAGAGAGAAGGAGAGAGAGACAGAGAGACAGAGAGACAGAGAGACAGAGACAGAGAGAGAGACAGAGAGAGAGAGAATTATAGTGAGGGGAAAGCCAATGGAAAAAATACAGAGTAGAAAAATGAAGTAATGTCATCAAAAGGGTTCTGTTGAAAGAGTGTACAGAAGCTGTTTCTTTGTTAGAACTAATTAAGAATATGTTTCTATGAATGATGAGGACCAACCCTTCAATGGGAGGACAGAAGTCTCTCCTCCAGATGAGGCACACTGACAGAAAGGTGGGACTGACAGAGAGCAGCTGTTTCCCCTCTCTGGTACACCTCAGTTTCCCCATCTGTAAAATATGGAGTGTGAACTGGATGATTTCTAAGGTTTCTCACAGCTTCACAAATTTCTGATTCTCAGAAGGACTCTGAGGTTGGTGCCTGAATTCCCTTGAACCATGTTCACAATGTGCTTCTATGGAGACAGTAACCTTTTTCCCCATTTACTTCATCTAGGGTTTCAGGTCTCTCTGGCTTTGGCTAATGCCTGTTCTGAAAACTGAAAGAACATTTAAAAATGCCATTCCCTCTCTCTTGTCCAAGCCCAGAAATCACCATCACAGAGAAAGTCAGCATGATCTCCTCTTATTATTTCTGCCAACTTAATAAAAATTGATTTCCTGATTCCTAGGAACAGGGAGCACAATTCTGCTGTGATGGCAGTAAGGCTCTGTCATTTATTCCAAAAGCCAGACCTGTGACCTATAGCTGGTGGAATGAGAATCAGGGCATCGTAACACCCACATCTTCTCTTTCAAGACATGAGATTGAAGGCAATTAACCACCACCCAAAGTAAGCTAAGTGGTGGGCCAAGGCAGACCCTGAACTGCGGAGGGTCAGCAGGGAGTTTGCCACAGATACCTATGTAGAGGAGAGGTATGCTTTCTCTGTGCCAGTGTAGCCCTGGCTACCCAATGAGCTTGCTCCCTTGCCCAGCCTCCAAATTGCAAATCCCCTATGATGGAATGGCCATCATGCCCCTCTCTCAGGACCCATATTCTTCCAGGAATATACCACTCACATTGTGCTGCCTAGCCTATGGATTTGTGCCATGCAGGACACAACTTGGATCAGCAGCAATGGCAAAAGATACCGGTGCCATTCTCTCTGGACCTCAACAGTAAATTCAGCCCTAGTCACAGCCAATCAATCAACAAGCATTTGGTAACCATCTAATAAATGTCAGGCATCGTGCTAGGCATGGAGGAAACAAAGAAAAGGCTAGGCAGCCCCAGTGGATAGAGCCCTGGGTCTGGAGTCAGGAAGATCTGAGTTCAAGCCTCAGACACTTAATGACTGTGTGACCCTGGGCAAGTCACTTAACCAGTTTGCCTCAGTTTCCTCATCTGTAAAATGGAGATAATAACAGCACCTAACCTCCCAGGGTTGTTGGAAAGATCAAATGAGATAATTGTGAAGCACTTAGTACAATGGCTGGCACATAGTAGGCACTATAAAAATTTCAGCTATTATTATTGTTACTAATTAGTCAATGGCCTTACTTCCTATGAGAAGAGACAACATACATAAAAGCATAGCTATAAGCAGAAGAAAGGCAACGTAGCATGCTGGAGAGAATGCTGGACTTACAGTAGGGAAGACCTAGTTAGGGCCCCAGGGTCAGAGCTTTTATGGTTGGCACCATTGCCTTCCAGGTAGATTCCTAAGGCCATCTTTTGTGCTTACCTAGCCTTCACTGAATGGGTGTTGCCTCAGACAAACTGAGACCTGGAAATGGCCTTAGCTTAAAAAGGCCAAGGTCTCCCACTGCTTCCTGGGCCATCTCCAGTTATCCTTAAATTCAATTCACTCTCGAGTCAAGACATCACCCTCATGATGTCATTGGTCCTCTTCGAGAACAACGGATGAACAACAATTACAGGAAACCTAAGGTAGTTACCTGGTTCTGCATTAAAACGTGTCCAACATCTTTGACCAAGAGATTACCCATTTAAAATAAACCTTACTCTGAGTGTTCCTGTGGACTGGGCACTTTCAGTGGCAAGTGGCAAGCGTGCCAAGTGGCAAGAGCGGAGGCACAGGGATGCCTTACTTTTCCAAATAAAAAACCCAACATGCAATGTACAACAAAGAAATTTTTTCTGATCATTTGATCTGCAGGGCAACAGGACAGAATGTCTGACATCAGGGCAGAGCCCAGGTATTACATGGACAGATCAGTCGATAATAAGGCTAAAGGTATTTATTGAAGGATACACAGGATCAAGTGGAATCAGCAGCCTTGGGGTCTATTCCTGCTGGCCTTAAAATGGCGGCTCCATTCGGCAGAGCCCCATTCAGCCCTGGGCTTCTGCTTCTTGTATTCTGCGGGATTCTATCAGCTTCACTAAAGTCAAATGTTGGGTCACTACATCGAGGATGCTGTCCTATATCTAGCTGACCTGTTTCTTTTTGTCACCCACCCCCCTCATAATTGTAATAGGGGTTGGACTAGAGCATAAATGGAGATGGACCTACTGAAACCATCCCATGATGCTGAACCAGGTTCACTTGCCATTTCTCAGATGCCTTCTGAGGCAGGTAGGTGGTGCACAGCATAGCGTATCATGCAACTAGTGGCAGGGACAGGATTCGATCTCTGGTCTTGCTGACTCCTAGTCCCTAAATTCAGAGAGAGGAAATCTTAGTTCAAATCCTGACTATAACACTTACTAGCTATAACCTTGGGAAAATCACTTTCCGTCTATAGGCCTGAGTTTGCTTACCTATAAAATGGGCACAATGCCATTTGTTTTAAGGAAAGCGCTTTGTAAAATATTAAATAATTGGGAATTAGTCATATCATGAAATAGATAATGTGCATAAGCAATACACACATATCTATGACCGTCAGACCTATACTCTTGCAACACACACATATGCATGTAATAGGTGTCTGATTTTGTTTGCATGCCCACCTAAATGCACACGTGATATACATAAGGTATGCATACACACAGTATGTATGCCGTGCAATAGCAAAGCTAAGCAAGAAAATGACCCAGAGCAAAGTCACCTTGCTGGCAAGGCAGGCTGTCCTCAGCAGCCTGGGCCAGCAAAGCTGCAGGATGAAATAGCTAATGCTGAAAAGTGTTTTCCAATCAAAAGAGGCTTTGGCAGCCACTGTGGATGTGCAAAGGTCAGACCCCCGCAGGGGGGCAGCCAACAACAAATACTACATGAGGACAAAGGAGAAAATTTGGAAAGGACATTTACAGTGAATCCAAGTTATTTGCCTTCTTTGTTGAGACACAGGACTCAGCAGGGAGCATGAATCAGAGATAAGGGCATCATTTCTTTTGCATTGAGTTACTATGTGAGAGTATGAGCAAAAGGATGGGAAGGCATGGGTGGGCTGCCATCTGTACCACCAGAGGAAGTGGCATAGGGGGTAGGGTGCCAAACTTGGACCTGAGTTCAAATCCTGCCTTAGACATTTATTAGCTGTGTGTAGTCCTATGCAAGTCATCCATCCTTTTAGCCTCAGTTTCCTCATCTGTAAAATGGAGATGATTATAGCATCCATTGTTATAAGGATCAAATGAGATATTTGTAAAGTACTTTGCAAACTTTAGAGTGCCATATAAATAGCGGCTATCTCATCTCCATGAGATTCAATATCCATGGGAATACTCATGTTCTTTTCATCTCTGGGACAGGTCCTACGCAAAACGCCTCATAAATCTCTAGGGAAACTTGCTGGGCCAAAGTTTTAGGCCCATGGAGGAGGAGCTTTCAGCCTCATTGATCCTGTGGATCCTAGAAAGACAGGAACAGAGCCATGTTCCCAGTAATCAGGTTGTAGTGACAGCCAGGGATGGTGTAAACTGCAGAAAACCTGTAAGGAGATCCATCAGCCACTCTCATGAATGCAAGCTGGCCCCCGGACTTGGTGGGGCAAAGCACAAAGGGGAATCAGAAGCAGCTTCCTCCTAGTGCCTTTAGCTCAAGTTGCAAGCATGCGTCATTATTCCTGGCTAGAATTATGACCCACATTCCATTCCCACGCCTAGAGCAGATTTCCAAACCCCTCTGCACCACCACTACCATGAGTCTGGCATCCCTAAAATGGGTGTACAAGGTCTTGACTGGTCAAATGAGCACTATGTGAAAGGCATCTAAGAGAAGTGAGGAGAACAGTGGTTGGTGTAGCCACTAAGCAGGCTTGGAGATCATCAGCCCCTTGATGCTTACTGCTTCCAAATTTTTTCTAAGACCATAAGTTGTGAAGAAGATGCCTGTCTGCACTGGAAGAGGAAATTTCCTCAATCAATAAACATTTAATAAGCAGTTACTATGTGCCAGGCTGATGCAAATACAACCAATGAAACTATACTTCCTAGCAAGTAGCAGCCTTTCTAAAGGGGACTTGCATTCCCATCAGGAATTTCCATAGGAACAGAACAAAAGTAAATAAACAAAATGATGGCCCCATGTCACCCAATGTCTGTTACTTGCTCCAGAAAAACATATTTTTAAGGGAAATAATGTTACAGGAGCAGGTTCATAGGAACAATAAATGATATCCCAGAAGGGCTTGTGCCCTTACAGCAGAACCTTGCAAAGTCAGCATGACTTTTATATCTGTGTGTATAGACACATATATATAGTCATATGCCCACACCATATATACACAATTATATACATATGTACACATATGCATATGCATACACATATATACGCACGTGTATACATACATAGGCATATATAGTTATGAATGTATACCTCTGTGTCACATACTATAAACATTCATGTACATGTATGTATATACACTATTTGAATATGCCTATATAAATATATGTGTGTTATGTTTGTTTTACCAGACCTGTGATTTCATCTTAATAGGTGCTCCCAGTAAGAAACTCTCTCTGCCAGTATAGACCACCATCTGCTTTGCAACTTCAGTATTAGAGAGTGGACTGGGGCACTGAGATGTTAAGTGACTTAATGGGGGTCACATAGCTCATAGACGTCAAAGGCAGGATCTGAACTCAGTTCTTCTTGTCTGGAGGCCAGCTCTCTCTCTCTGTCTTTCTCTGTCTCTCTCTGTCTCTGTCTCTCTATCTCTCTCTGTCTCTGTCTCTGTGTCTCTCTCTGTCTCTCTCCACTATGCCTTACTACCTAAAACTTATTAACAACTTAATTTCAAAAACAACTTAGAGACCAGGGGTATGCCTATAGCTTGTACTTGAATTCCTTCCTATTGCAGTTCTATTTAATTGTGCCCTAGAACAGACTGACTGTGCTTGTGCAGTATTTCAAGGGGACAGAGCAGGGGGAATGGGGATAGTCACAGAAGGGAGAGAATGAGCATGAAGACAAGGACCCTTTGGAAGAGAAAATCTTCCCTTGTTCCCACTCTAGGAAATGGCAGTAATCAATCGATCAATTGATCAATCAACAAGCATGTAATGAGTGCCTACTCTGCGCTAGGCTGCAGAAGGATAACCTAGGGTTGTTGGGAACAGAAACCTTCCCCTTGTGACTGATAGCTCCAGCGGGAAAGGCAGCCCCTGGCTCATGGCCCCCCAGCGCCGGAGCAGCTCTCTTCAAGGATTCTTACTCACTTCCCCCTCCATTGATATAAGAGGCTCAGGATGCTCACTGGGTGATTGAGCCCCAGATAAAGGCTGCAATCAGGCTGAGGCAGCCAGTGGATAGAGTTGGCTTCTTTTCCCTTAATTACTTTGTTCAAAGCTTCAGAGCTACAGAAAGGAACAAAGCCAAAAGACTATCTCCAAAAAGCCAACTCTTAATTATCCCTATACCTGTGTGGAGAGGCAGAATGGCAGATCATAGAGTGAGCCTTAAAGCCAGGAAGACCTGGGTTCAAGTGCCACCTGTAACACATACTGGCTGTGTGACCCTGGGCCAGTCACTTAACTCGTCAGTGCCCCAGGCAAGTTCTCTAAGATGATAAGTTACAACATAGTTGTGGATCTGCGTTGGTAGAGAGATTTTCCTCACCTAGACATTCCCTTTAGCAATAGAATCCCAGGTCCATGTTGTATCTTGATCCAATATCCATGTTCAGTCTTGCTCATGTTAATAATGGGAGATGATAGTATAAAGAAGTGAAAAAAGCATAGGACTTGGGAATTAGGAGGATCCGGGTTTGAATATCACTTTTAACACTTAACTAGTGTGTGTTTATGGGCAAGGAATTTAATCACTCTGAGCCTCACTTTCTTCATCTGTAAAACACATATATTCATAACTATAGTGCCTACCCTACAAAGCTGTTGTGAAAATCAAAAGAGAGAATGTATGTAACACACTTTGTAAACCTGAAAGTGCTGTGACAGTAATAATTATCATTTTAACTCCAATGCTATAAAATGGCCCATAGCTTTAAAGTAATAGTGGCAGAAATGGGGAAGTAAGCATTTATTGGGGCAGCTAGGGGGCACAGGGGTTAGAGCACCAGCCCTGAAGTCAGGAGAACCTGAGTTCAAATCTGGCCTCAGACCTAACACTTAACACTTACTAGCTGTGTGACCTTGGGCAAGTCATTTAACCCCAATTGCCTTAAAAAAAAAGCATTTATTAACTGCCTTCTATGTGCCAAACACTTTACAAATATTATCTCATTTTGGAGGGAACTAAGGGCTTTTGTCCCAGCCGAAGCCACCTTGTTACCCCTTATACTAGAAGATGAACACACTCTTAGCTAACTTATTTAACTAATTCCACACTATGGCACTTAGGTGGCACAGTGGGTAGAGTGCTAGGCCTAGAGTCAGGAATATTTGAGTTCAAATCCAGCCCTAGATACTTGATGGTTTTGTGACCCTGGGCAAGTCACTTAACCCCATTTGCCTCAGTTTCCTCAGCTGTAAAATGAGCAGGAGAAAGAAATTTCAAACCTCTCCAATATCTTTGCCAAGAAAACCCCAAACAGGATCATGAAGAGTTGGACATGACTAAAACAAATGAATGACAACAAAAAACTCCACATCCCATCTCCCACCTGCCTCGCCTTTGCCCAGGATGTCCCCTGTTACTGGAATGAAGTCTATCTTTCCCTCTACCTCTTAAGTAGCTTCCCTCAAAGCTCAACTAAAGGATCCTTCCTGCGGCAAGCTTTAGCCCTCTTACCACAAGGTTCTTAACTTTGCACGTGCGTGCCACAGATTCCTTTGGCAGCCTGATAAATACTATGCACCCCTTCTCAGGATGATATTTTTAGCACATAAGATAAAATACAATCATGATGGAACCCAATTATATTTAAATACAGTAATCAAAATATTTTTAAAAACAAGTTCACGGACCCCAGGTTAAGTACCCCTGCTCTGCCCTTAAATATTCCCTATGCTCCTCATTGTATGTATCATACTCATTAAGTACTTATCTCTTAACATGTCTCCCCAGTCCAATGTGAAGCCTGGGAGGGTGGGGGCTGTTTCTACCTTTTTGCCTTTGCTTCCTCAGTGCCTAGCACACAGGTGGTCATTAACAAATGCTTGTGGGGTCAAATCGGGTTGTGGTTTGGTCACCTGGCTTCTCCCACAGTGATGCAGTAGATTCTTGCTCAGTGACATGGCCTTGTTTTATATTTATTTGCTCATCTTAGCTTTTTACAAGCACAGAGCAGGGTGTGGGGGCTGAAGTCATCTGGCAGGGAGTTTGTACAATGAGTATAGATAACTAACTTGGGAATTGTGCATGTGCGTGCGTGCGTGAGTGTGTGTATGTGTGTGTGTGTGCATACAGTTGTGCATGGGTGTGAGCCTGTCTTTCAGTTCTTCGTCCTCCTGAAAATGATATCCAGAGCACTTTCTTTCCATCTGGTCTGTCTTGGCAGATGGGCAGAGTTTTTGCTGGTAGAGGATGTTTTCTCTGAAAAGATATTTGACAGTGAACAGGCCTAAAGCGCATTTCCTCAGCTGCTCTGAAGTCACCATCATGTAATGGCTAAGGTCCTTGGGCAGAGAGAGAGAAAGGCAAAGGTCCCTGGGCTGGGTCCTGCCTCTGGTTAGGAGAGAAAACTTTGTCACCTTGACAGGGGAACTGGTAAAGAGGGAAATTTGGCAGATACTTAAAAAGACCCTTTAAAGAAGGCCTGACATCATATGTCCCCAGTGACTCATTATCTGCAGTCTGGTTTTGAATTCTCTTCATTTCTTCTCTAAAGTCATTGCTTGAGTTCTTGAGTATATTTATGTGAGGAAAATAGGGCAGAGGTACCTCAGTGGAAACTACCCCCCCATCTCCAACCCTTCAAAGAGAGAGGGAAGAATGGAGGGAAGGGGGGGAGACAGAGAGAGAGAGAGAAAGACAGAGGGACAGAGAGACAGAAGAGAGAGAGGAAGAGGAGAGGAGAGAGGGGAGAAAACACAGAGAGAAAGACAGAGAGGAGGAAAGAGAGAGAGAGAAAGACAGAGAGAGAAGAGGAAAGAGAGAGAAAGAGAGAGACAGAGACAGAGACAGAGAGAGAGACAGAGAGAAAGAGAGAGAGAAAGAGAGAGAAAGAGAGAGAGGAAGAGGAAGAGGAGAGGAGAGAGGGGGAAAACACAGAGAGAGACATAGAGAGAAGAGGAGAGAGACAGAGAGCGAGAGACAGAGACAGAGACAGAGAGACAGAGAGAGACAGAGAGAGAGAGAACGAGAGAGAGAGAGAGAAAGAGAGAGAGAGAGAGAGATGCTACACTGTCCTCACTCAGAGGACCAGGACAGTTAGTTAGGTGTTCTGGCCCATTTGAAGACAAAGAGTTCCCCCATATGAGGACCTAGATCTAAAATGCTCCTTTGCCTCTCTGATACCCACAGATGTCTTGAATGGGCGAGGATGAACCATCAAGGAATTTATCAATTTAAAAGACCACTGGGCAGAGACCAAGCCTACCTTTGTATTCTGAAAGCTGTCGGTCACGCTGTGTGCATGCAGAGGGGTGCGATGCATGACAGATGAAAATGTCAAGCTATGGAGCCAACTTCTCCAAATGTTAAGCAGAATAAAGGGGTAGCCAGCCCCTTCTTGGATCTGACAGGATGGTTGCAAGGCCTCTAGCTGAGACATGACTGTCTCTGCCTCTCAGGCACCTCAGGGAAGGTCAAGGCTGGCATACATAGAAAGCCTTGTGGTTTCTCACAGACACAATTTTCACTATAAGAACAGGCCACTGAGTCTCATAGTCCAAAGATCAAAGATTTGGTGCTGGAAGGGATCCTATGGGCCTGTGAGTACAAGTCCCCCATTCTAGAGATAAGGAACCTGAGGCACAGATAAGTGAAGTGACTTGCCCAGGGTCTCGTAGTAAGAAGTATCTGAAGTGAGATTGGAACCCAAATCTTTCTAATTCCAAGTTCACTATGCTATCAGCTATGCCATACTGCCTCACCCCTTCTCTGAGGGCGGGAGGAAAGGAGTCAGTAGAAGGTCAGCCTGGTTCTTCATTGGCCAGCGCTTTAAGAACAGCAACACCTACCATTTATATGGCAATTTAAGGTTTACAAATGAGTTTCTTACTTAATCCTCAGAACCACCTGGTGAAATGCATAAGGCAAGATTTATTATCCCCATTTTACAGATAAGGAAACTGAGGCTTGGGAAAATGAAATGATTACTTAAATCTCACTTTCTGCAAAAGCCTTTCCCACCACCCTGGATCTCCCAGTGCCTTCCCTCTGAGATTATCTTACGCATATATCTTGTATGTATAACATTTTGCTTGTTGTCTCCCCCATTTTAAATATGAACCTCTTGGAAACAGAGACCATGTCTTTGCCACTCTCTGTATCCCCAATCCTTAGTACAGTACCTGGCACATAGTAGGTACCAAATAAATATTTATTGACTGGCACAGTAGGCACACACTTTGACAGAGATGGGTGAAGAATCCAGGGTTCAATCCATTAAGAGCATGACACTGTACCACCCAGTACCGCGACCCAAAAGAGAATAGAATCACCACCTCCTTTGGAAGGGGCAGACGACAAAGAGGGATGACATGTTTCCTTCTCAGTGGTCAACCACTAGGAACTTTCCACATTGGCAGGGAGCACCAGTGACCCAGCTCTCATCCATGTCTCTGTATGCCTTTGGGGAATAAAAAAGCTGAAACTAGATTTCTATTCTAGAGTTTTAAGAGAAATGCTTTAAAACCACCCTGCATCCCCTGACCCCAAGCACTGCCCCCTCACCCAGACATGTGCACACACCTTATAGGCAAAAGTTAAGAGAGGAAACCTTCCTTCGCTAGGCTGGTAAGTCCTGGAAAAGCAAAAGCTACCTCAATCAATCAATCAATCAATCAATCCATAATCAATGCAGCTTTGAAGAGGAGATGCTCAGTTGGTTCACCTGTGTCAAAAAATCACTACTGGACCAGTCGAATAGCATACATGATGGCTCCTCATTGCTGATCAAGGTCCACTAGCCTTCACTGGTTATTCAAGCCCCCCTACAATCAAGCTCCAACCCCACTTTCCAACCTGATCTCATGTGATTTCCCTCCACAAACTCTATGCTTCCACTACATGACTCACTATCCCCAAAAACCATCCTTTGTGATACAGGATGCCTGGCTGATGGTAATCTTCCCCCTTCTTTACTTTCACAGTCATTATAAATCTCTCCTGTACTTTCACATTCTATTTTCTATCTCATTTATTTGTGTAACTGATAGAGTGTAAGTTCCTCAAGGGCAGGCAATGTTGCTTATTCATCTTTATATTCCACCCCACACACACCCTCAAACCCCCTCTCCTCCTTAGCAGCAAACACAGGATATTTATACATAGTAAGCAGTCAAGTTTATTTAATTAAATTAAATCGAATTGATTTCCCCAGTTCTTTTGCTGTGGGCTGCCGACGCTACACACCTGGTAGGCCAAACTTACTGCACGCTACTAGAAACAGTCCTGTTGCCAAGGGATGATTAGATGTCACAATAGACCTTTTCCATCTCTAATTTCTAGGATTCTCTGAAATGTTCTTCATTATAAGCCATCACACTGTACAGGGCGTGCTGTATCAACATTTATTTAAATACACCAGACACCAGTTTGTAATCTACATCTGTAAAGATTTTCATCACTAAGACTGCAAAAGAGAAAACAGCTCGACATTTCCAATTAACCTTTTTTTTTACCCTCAATAACTGCAAGCCAACAAATAAAACCAAATTGTGAAGATGTAGAAGGAGCATGTAAGAGTGAAGTATAGAGATTAAACTGGTGATTTCAAGCTTTACTGTATGGGCTCATGAGTTAGTTCAATATGTTATACCAGAAGCTAAGGAGAAGGCATCATTTCAGAACTATAAGCGAGTCCTGAGGAGTCAGATGTTGCCTTTGAAGATACAGCCCTGTGACAGTATTGGCTTTTCCCTGATCAGCTTCCCTCAGGATTAGAAGCAAATGAGGCCCCAGAATGGTGTTCTCAGACATTAGTCTAGCGAGACAACCCTAAGGCCAGTTCTCATTGTCAGCTGCTTTCCCTTAGCAGGCTGGCCAACTTGGAGCAGGCTGCTAACTCTATCCTGGTAGATAGGTACCAATGGGCCACCAGGACTCCATCCATGGTCCCTCTTCTACCAAGGACATTTTACATGAGATTCTTCTCCTCTGAATTAAATGAAGAGAAGAGTCAGAAGGAAACACATGGAGTTGCCCACAAGGGCAAGGTTAACTTCCCTATTACCATTAAGGGCACCATGTTCCTCCTCATCTAGATTTACAACTTTGGGGGTCATTCTTGCTCCTTCTCTCACACCCATTCCACAGACCTGATAGCTGCCAAATGTCACCACTTATATCTCCACAATGTCTTGAATATGTCCCCTCTTCTTGACTTATACAACTATCATCCTAGCTTCCACATCACCTGTCTTCAACACTGGTATTTGATCTCCCTACCTCAAGCCTCTCCCACTACCATCCATCCTCCACACAGCTGCCAAAGTGATTTTCCTAAAGTCCTGTTATGATCACATCACCCTCCCTCCCCTCCTCTGCCTTGTTCAACAAATTTTAGTGGCTCCCAATTACCTTGAGGATCAAATATAAATTCATCTGTTTGACATCTAAGTCTCTTCACAACATGGCTTCTTCCAACCTTTCCAATTTTCTTACCTGTTGTTCTCCTCCTCACCCTTTACAATTCAACAACATTGGCCTACTAACTATACTCCACGTATATGTACTCTGTATCCCAATTTCTTGCCTTTCCATTGGTCATCCCCCATACCTGGAATGGACTCACTCTTCCTTCTACTTCTTGGCATTCCTGATGTCCTTCAGGATTCCCCTCAAGTGCTACCTTCTAGATGAGGCCTTTCCTCATCCTTCCTCTCTCCTCAAAACTGGTACTGTCTGCCTTCTCATAACCATCTTGTATTCATTTTGTATTTACTTATGAATATATATATTGTCTCCCTCATTAGACTGTAAGCTTCTCAAGGGTAGTGTTTTTATATTGCTAGTGTTTAGCACAACGCTTCCCACATAGTAAGAACTTATTAAGTTTGTTTACTGACTGACTGACTGACTGATCATTAAGCACTACTGAGGAAGAGTTTCTCAGGAGGTCAAGTCATACATGAGATCCTTTGCTCTTGTCCGTGCAAAACCACCTCTTTGCAAGAACTCCCCAACATAATTTGGAAGAAGCCATTCGGAATCCGCAGAAGTTTGAAATCCCTTGTTCTAATAATCCATATCATGTTAGCCTCATTGCTTCTAAGAAAGGGCAGCAGCTATTCTACAAGTGGACTACTGCTGGACCATATGAACCCAGGGCTACTTATCCAAAAATCTGGCATCACCTAGAAAGGCCCAGAGACACTAATAAACCACAGAGGAAGCTGAGTGAAGAATAGGAAGCTTTTATCAAGAAGGGATGGCATACATTTCAATTGAAAAGCTCTTAGCATATCAAAACACTTTTTCAAATAGCCTTAGAAGCAAAAGAGCGACTATGTTTTAAATATTAGAAGGGTTATAATTGCTCATTGTGGCATGGTCACCCTAGTTTCTCAAAGGCTTTGCCAATGAAACATAACTTCTCACAGGCCATACCATGCTGAAAATGCTTCAAGTCTGGGTCTATAGATGGTTTGTGTCTGCTGTCAGAGGAATCATTTTTCAGCGAGGCACATCACACAACTGTTTCAAGTTCAATGCGTCCCATTTTGATGGGCTAAAAAGGCCCTTATGAAGATAGTGGCCATCAGTTAAATAGACAGAACTTTCAATGGAGAACAGAATATTGCTGATCAATGATCGACATTATCCACCACAAATTTCTGTATCCTCTACAGAGAATAAAAAGATGACTAAATTCAGACTCTGGGCCCTCAGGCAAAACTCTATAAGATCAGCCTTTACTTCCCATGCCACCACCTTTAAATGTGTTTTCATTCATTCAAAAAGTTATTAAATGCACTTAACTGATATGGTGACCTAGAAAATCATGAACGGGAGTAATGAAGCCGTTTTCCTATGTGTCCAATAGTGACTGGTGGCCATCAGCAACGAGTTTTACTCATATGCTTCATGGTGCTACACACTCCAGGCAGACTTTCAGAGGAAAGAGTGAATTGAGAAAACCTGAGAAGCTATGTGCTCAAATATTTATAGCAACAGACAAATAGAAATAAACTGAAGGCCCATTAGTTGAAGAAAGCCTGAACACATATTGCTATAGGAATAGAACAGAATCTTATTGTAATCAATCAATCAATCAATTAATCAATATTAAGTATCTGCCTTGGGCCAGGCACTATGCTAAGTACTAAGGATATGAAAAGATGGAAAAGACAGTCCCAGCCCTCAAGGATCTTGTAATCGAATATAATCTATTGCACTGTGAGAGATGATAAATGTTGTTGATTCAGACAAAGCTGGAAAGACTCAGGAGCACAGAATCCTAAAATCATAGATTGAGAGTTGGAGGGATCTTAAGGGTCATGAAGGCCAATTTTCCTATTTTACAGATGAGGAAATTGAGGCCCATGGAGGTTAAGTGGCTTGATCAGGGTCACCATTTTAGGGTGGGGGGTGGGATTTGAGCCCAGGTTTTCTTGAATCAAAGTCAAGTGAAGAATGAAGTCAATAGTCAATATGTATCTAATCACATACTATGTGCCAAGCACTGTGTTGAGTTCTAAGGATACAGAGAAAGTTAAAAAAAAAAGTCTATGCCCTCAAGGAGCATACACTCTAATGGCAAAGGCAATATGTAAGTTAACTAGGTAGAAAGTACTTTGAAAGGGGAAATCATCAGGATCTGGAGAGACCAGAAGAGGTCCTACAAAAAGTGAGCTTTGAGCTGCATCTTGAAGGAAGCCAGAGAAACTAAGAAGTAGAAGTGAAGGGGTAGAGCATTCCAAGCAGGAGACAGGAGGAACAGCCAATGCAAAGGTATGGAGAGTGGAAATTGAGTGTTCCATTCAAGGGAAATGTAATATCCTGTTGTAGGAACAGCAAATAAGTCAGTGTAACCTAATGAATCATAGGGTTTAAGAGCAGTAAAGTGTAAGAATAATAGAAAGGTAAGAAGGTCCAGGTTATGAAAGACTTTAAATTTCCAATGGAGGACTTTATATGAACAATTTACATAATGACCAAAAACATGTAAAGGAAAACAAAACTGAAATACTTCAAACTCCTGCCCAGTGCAGTGACTAATCATGATTTCAGAACAATGAGGATGATGCAAGCCTCCCATTTCTTGGCAAAGAAGCGATGGACCAGAGGTGGTACAGAATGAGACAAATGTTTTCAACTGTGGCCAATGTGTTGATTTATTTTTCTTGACTATACTTATTTGTTATAAGGGCAACAAATATTTGGGGGGGGAGAGACAAGAGGGTGAGTCATAAAAATGTGTAAAAAAAAAGAATAAAAGAATGTCAATGAAACATTTAAAACATACACGGAAGAAAGAAGCAGGAAGTTCAGAAAGGTGTACAGATACCAGAGGAAGATTTCTTACTACTATGTTAAATGTAATAGACAGTCTTTAACAAAAAAAAAAAACAAACAAAACAAAGCCACATTTAGGGATTTTTACTGAGCTATTCTTCATAGGCTGAGAACACTGTTGGGCAGACCTGGGGCCCTGACCACACATGTTGGGGGAAGAAATTTCCCTAATGCACAGGCAACCAGTGGAAGAGGGACCCAGCTTCTGAGGACTCCAATCAATATCTACTTATCTGGAAAAAGGAACTGCTGTGATCTGTTCTTGGTGATTTTCAAAAGGGAACAAAATCCAACTTCTACAGAGAAGTCTGTACAAGGGAGACCAAAGCTCATTCCCTGCTAAGGTGCAGGAAAATGCATTCAGGGTAGTCACCAGATTCAGAAGGGAAAATGTCTCTTGCCTAGTCAAAGTTACATGGACTTTCCCTATCCTCTGAAGAGTTTAGGGTAAAGGTCAATTTCCAATGAATAGAAATACCTCTTGGGCCTTTGACCTTTGACCAGCTGGAACAGAGAACCTTGAAGGAAATGGTCAAAAGGAGATTGAATGGTTTTAGGAAAACGATTCTCTAAGGCTGTGCTGAAAGTTAAGTGAGTATCATTTTGTTTGATGAAGCAAACTGTTAATCATCTTTTACCTTATTCTGCACTCCATGACTATATTTTCTCATATTATAAAATTTTCCTTGTTTGAGAATTACTTCAAAATCACTTGTGTAGAGAGATATCCAAGTACCTGTGGGGATTTTGTCAGTTTGGACATTTCTCTCTCTAAGTAGAAAGATGCTTAGATTATAATAATTTAAAATTAATTTTTCAAATTGCTTCCATCAGACTTCTTCCTGAAACTCAAAACACAAAAGTCTTTCTTCCACAGTAGCATCAGTTAAGTTTATATTTATGGATTGTCTAAAAACTCTCAGATTCTTAGCATCCACTGCACCCCACCCTTTTTCCAGCACACTGTTAACAACTCTGTAAAGTTGGAGAGGTCTTCTGCACAGGGCTGAGGACCATTTTGGAATTGTCTGCACATGGTGGGTTGCCATAGCCAAGAATTCATTCCCTAGTAGTCAGCCTACTGAGTCTTTACAAACTCAGGCTGGTCTTCAGAGAGGAGGTGACAGTGAGTCACCAGGATTGCACTGGAAGCCTTTCCAGCATGATAGAGCCTGTCAGAGTTGACATAGCCTCCAAAACCCAGGATCACCACCTGGCCATGCACAATGGTCAAGATATTAGAGGACTTCAATAGAGATAGAAGCTGTTAGCTACCAATCATGGCCTATCTAAGTTATCTTGTCACCATAGAAGAGGTGTGAGCTACAAAAAGTCTATATAAGGGAAAAATGAAAGGGGACACTTTGCCATTCCATCTCCAGCATTGTTCAGAGGAGAGGTGACATTGGATTGCAGAACTGGTATCTGGGGAGTGGGGGGAGGGGGGAGCCTGATAGCCTGGCATAATAGGAGCCAAATCCAATAAAATGAAATGTGATAAGGATAAATATAAAGTCCTTCATTCAGGCACAAAAAATCATTTGCGCAAGTGCAGGATGGAGTAGGAATAGTTAGATAGCTATTCCTATGAACAAGACATAAGAGCTTAAGGCAATTGTAAACTCAATAGTAGTAAACAATGCAATATGGTAGCCAAAACTTATTTGATCGTGGGGTGCAATGATAAACATATAATATCCAGAATAAGAAAGATGTTAGTTCCATTGCATTCTCCCCTAGTCATACTACCTTTGGATTACTGTATCCAGTTCTGGATGCTATGTTTTAGAAGTACCATAAAGTTGTTGTGTTTTTCTTATAATTTCAGGAATGACATTAACATGGGAGGGTGACAAAAATGATAGGATGATCTGAAACTGTGTCACACAAGGATCAACTAAAAAAAATAGGACATTTTTAAACTATAGAAGAGATTTGGTGTGGGGATGGAACATGGCCACCATTTTTAAATATTAGAAAAATTGCATTGCCTTATGGCATGGAAGTGACTTGTAGCTCTAGCTCTGAAAGCGTGACTCTAGCCGTATTTTCTGTGTCTGTTGCCCAAAGACCATTTCAGCTAAGTTCAGAAAGGCTCCTCATGAGAAAACTATCCACCAGGCATTAATGATTTTGTCATCAAAGCAATATAATAACTAGCAAAATGAGTGTTTACAACTCTACAGAGAAGAATACTGCAGAAACCTCAATCCCTATTTTGGAAAGAGCGCAGCAACAAAATCACAGTTTTTTTGAAATATTAATAATCCCAATAGAAGATGAATTAGTTTTGCTCTTCTTGGCCCCAGAAAACAGAACAAGATCTAGTAGGTGAGGCAGATTTTGACTCAATGTAAGGAAAAATATCTGAACATTCTAAGCTTTCTAGACATGGCATGGGCTTCCTAATTAGGAAGTGAGTTCCCTTTCACTAGTGGTGTTCAAGTGAAGCCTCTAAGGCCATAGTGGAAGTCATAGGAGATATTCATGCTTCAGATTCAATTAGACAACCTTTGAGGTCTCTTCTAACTTTTCTAGAAATATTCATTAAGCACCTACTATGTGTAAGGCACTGTGTTAAACACTAGGTATACAAAGACAAAAAGTGAAACAATCCTGACTCTCAAGGATCTTATATTCTATCAAGGGAAAATAGAGGCAGGGCTAGGAGAGACTTCAGAAACCATCTAGACCCATCCCCTCATTTTACAAATGAGGAAACTAAGCCCTATGGAGGTTGAGTGATTTGTCCAAGGTCACAGATGTGGTAAATATCAGAAACAGGATGAAACAGGACATTATTTTATTCTACTATATTGTTATTCTAGGGGCAGCTAGGTGACACAGAGCACTGGGCCTAGAATCAGGAAAACTCATCTTCTTGAATTCAAATCTGGCCTCAGACACTTACTAACTGTGTGACTCTAGGCAAGTCATTTAACTCTGTTTGCCTCAGTTTCCTCATCTGTAAAACGAGCTGGAGAAGGAAATGGCAAATCACTCTAGTATCTTTGCTGAGAAAACCCCAAACTGGGTAACAAAGAGTTAGATACAACTGAACAACAACAAATTGTTACTCTATTCCATTCCATCTATTCTGTCCCATTCTATTTTCTTCAAGTCTTTAATATGCTGTGATTCCACAGATAGGTGCCCATTGACTGAGGAATGACTAAAGAAATTGCACATAAATGTAATAAAATATGTTGTAAAAAAAAACAATAAATACCATGAATACAAAGAAGTATGGGAAGACTTACATGAACAGATGCAGTGATGTAAGCAGATCCAAGAAAACACTATACACAATAACAACAATGTAATTGGAAAAAAAATAACAACCACAAAACGATTGAAAGTGAACACAGCAGAATTACGAAGAACAAGCATGGCTCCAAATAAGAGATATGAGAAAACACCTACACTCACTCCTCTGCAGAGGTGGGAGGTCTATAGGGATGGAACACTGAATATATTTTCAGACTTGATGTATTGGTTGATTTTGCTGATTTTTTTCTCCTCTTACTCTTTTTTTTGCCTTAAAATTATTTATTTTGTGGGATACTTCTTTGGGAGGGGAGAGGAAGAATGATACTAGGAGAAATTTTGGCATTGTAAAAATAAGATATGGATAATTTTTAAAGATGCTGTGATTCTGTTGGAGGGTGCACTGACCAGCCAACATGGGTATTCTGAGATAGTTGGCACATATATCCCTCCAGTGGTTGTAAGTCCATCAGACTGTTATGGATTGGAGACAAAACCCTCTCAAATCACTAAATTTGCTTTATACAACTTAACCTGCCCCAAAGGAAGATTTTGGACTGGATGGCCACTTCTGGTTCCTGTCAGCTTTCAGTTTCCTTAAGTCTTTAAGTACATTTCCAGATTATAGCTTTTCCTTACACCAGGATTCCTTCCCAATATTTCTTCAGGTGGATTCCCCAGGGTGGCCATGTTTGAATGAAGGGTGTCTATTCCTCCATTCAGTGGAACAAGAATAGTTTCTAGGATGGTCAAAGCCACAAGAACATCGGAACCGAAGAATGGTAAAAACTTGTGCAGAAGACCAAAGGAAGATTAGAAAAAGACTAGAGAGGGATGGAGGGCCATACTTGGCAGACGAACAGTGATTTTTTTCCCCTTACGAGCACAAGAGTGATTCCGTTCCTCCCCACTGCCCTCAGCTGCCCTCTGGGAGACTGCCCACATTCACACCACATGCCTCCCACCCTTTCCACCAGAGAGAAGACATTGTTAACTAACCAGCCCCAGTTCTCAGAGTGAAGACTTTCAGCCGTGTCCGTCTAGAGTGAGCCTTTTAAGTTTCACATTCTGCTGAGCCGCAATTGCTAGCTGTCGGATGCCCAAGGTTGCCTGCCACGTCCCTTATTTCAAGTCCTCGAATGTGGTCCAGAAATCCATTTAACTCCTAGCAAACGTATTAGCACAGCCGTGATGGAGCACTAGAGAATTCCGCCACACAATACGGAAGACGGTTTCCAGCTCTTGCTGTCTGATACTTCTATAATTTAAATTGATTACCACTCTCTCTCTCTCTCTCCATTACTGGGCACAGCTCAGCACTTAATAACTACAAAGGGATGTTGCTGTTACATGCCAGTAGAATCAATCTCCTGTTCAGCGATCCCTCCTCCCCTTTGGCCTCCCATCTTCCTGGTCCACACCACTTGACGCTTCCGCCTCCTCCTAGCTGCAAACAACAACCAGAGTCCAGGCTCCCTGGAATCAGGAACCAGTGAACATCACCAGCAGTTGGGGCTCCGGCTCCTCTTTCCTTGGTCTTCTGAGAGAAGCCCCAGATGCAGAGAGACGGAGGATGAGCAATTACCCCGAGTCACGTGTTATAGAAAACCTCCACTGGGCAGAAGGAGGTGAGGGATTCTAGACGCTCGCCCCACTCCCCTCATCCATATCATACAACTTCTTAACTTTTTCCCTCCCACCCTGTTCTGCCACCACCTTCCCCGGATGTCACAGTTCTATGCTATTTACCATTTCTAGCCCTTTTTCTTCTCTAAAATTTGTTTGACGTTTTTTTTTTTAGAAACGAGGCATGGGATGTGGGGGGTGGGGATGGTTTGTAGAGGAATGACAAGAGATATGAGGCATTGACATGAAACACAGGGGTGGCAGGGCATATGAAGCAGCAGCATGGGATGTAGAGGGGATCTAAGGATTCAGAAACAATAGGGGCCAGAATACACCAGAAGTTCATCATGGGGCTGGGGTCCTGGAATTACATTAATGATCATAGCAGCTCACATCTATAGAGCACTTTGTGGGCACAAAATGTTTTCTTCATATGATCTTATTTGATCCTCACAACATTCCTGTGAGGTGGGTAGTGCAGCTATTATTGTGCCCATTTTGTGGATGAAGAAACTGAGGTTCAGAGTGATGATCACACAGCCAGTAGGTGTCAGATATAGGATTCCAAGCCTAGACCTTCTGACTTGAAGAACACAAGTGCTCATGTACACAGAGTGGGATCTGTGTGATTTTATCAATTCTAGGTTCTGAGTGTACAAAGACAGAAAATGAAATGATCCCTATTCACAAGGACTTTATATTCTAATGGGGTCGTGATCAAGGCAGGATTTGAATCCAGGTCTTTGGATTGTAAAGCCAAAGACTTTTCACTGTACCACAATTAAGTGGACCCCAAAAATAGCATAGAGGCCTAGAATTGTAAGCCGCTGAGGTTTGAATAGGGACTTTCAGCTGGGACACAGGTATCCCCAAATGGGGTCTTGCCATGCCACAAGTCCAGAATCAGCGCGGCAGAATCTGAGTGGGTAAGACTACTAGTTAACCTCAATATCTAGCTCTTCCCCTTCTCCATCTCCCTCAGACGATAAAGGAAACCCAGATACCCAGAGTCCTGAGAAAAGGCCTGCCACTTTCTATGCTGGGACAGCAAAGCTAAAATAAGAGGAATGGCACCCTGATGCCAAATTTTTGTCAACAGCTGGGAATGCCCATCAATACCAGCCCACACATCATACACACACACACACACACACACACACACACACACACACACACACACACCAGCCCATTCACACACTTATGATTACTCAAGCTTATCAAAATTCCAGATCGGGCCAGCATCTAAGCCCGCAGCCAAGGTGTGGGAACTGTCTATTATCGGATCACAAACAGGGCCACTAGCCTGACATGGTGTAAACATCTGCCAGAAACAGAGTATCTTCCAAAGCCCCAGCTTAATGCAAGTTCACTGATTCAGAGTCAAGCTTGATAACATCAACTTGAAAATATGTGCAGTTTGTATGAGCGCTTCAAATGGTCTGAATAAAATGGCCTTCCATGAAAAACAGGCCAGGCTCAGGCTGCTGTTTTCAACTTATTTAGTGTTTATTTTCAGAAAACAGTTACCATTTCTTTGTAAAGTAATTCCTTCTACCCTCCAATTTTAGGCAGATTTAGATTCTTGAGTGGGAAGGACAGTAAGGAGCTTCTCCATTTATCCCAGGCCCTGGATTTAGTGCTGGAGGGACCTTGGAGGACATCTGATCTAACCAACCTCCTCGTGAGGACATGGAAGTCCAAAGACTTGCCAAAGGTCGCACAATGAAGTTCATGGGAGCACACATCTAAGATGAGGTGAGAACCTAGTGGCTGTCTAGTCAAACCTCAACCCCTCATTTTACAGATGAGAAAACGGAGGCTCAGAGGGTTAAATGACTGTCAAAGGTCACATAGGTAGAAAGTAGCAGAACTGGGCTGCCTCCATCCAAATCCTGGATTTGCTTGGCACTTCTTGGCCTCTTCCAGTCCTAACAGAAATAAAGGAATTGGACACTGAGGTTTTCTAAGATACAACTAGCTTTTGCCCCAAGGAAGAGACCATCACACTCCTGGCAACAGTCAGGCCTGAGGGGACAAACAGAGAAGATACTCATTCAACAGCTGTTGTTCATTCATTTCGGTCATGTCTGACTCTTCATGGCTCCATTTGTAGTTTTCTTGGCAAAGATACTGGAGTGATTTGCCATTTCTTTCTCCAGCTCATTTTACAGATGAGGAAACTGAGGCAAACAGGGTGAAACGACTTGCCTAAGGTCATACAACTAGTAAGCGTCTGCAGCTAGACTGGAACTCACAAAGTTGAGTCTTTCTGACTCCAGGCCCAGTGCTCTATATGCTATGGCACCGCTAGCTGCCCTCACTCAACAGCACTGGGCTTTTTAAGAACAGCTCAGTGTTACAACCTGAATTAACAAAAATAATAGCTAGCATTTACATATACTTTATATTTTGCAAAGCACTGTATGTGTTGATCCTCACAACAAACCTATAAGGTAAGTGCTATTATTATCCCCATTTTACAGTTGAAGAAACTGAGGCAGACAGCGATGAGGTGACCTGCTCAGAGTCACACAACTAGTAAATGTTTGAGGTTGAATTTGTAGTCAGTTGTTCCTGACTCCCACGTCCAACACTTTTTCCGCTGCATCACCTGACATGAAAAAATAAATCTGGGATGGAGAGAGAGGTCTTCTTCACTAGCAGCTCTCACCCGGTTCTAAAGGCAGAGAGGGCCTCAGAGCCACCCTCTCAGACAGAAGTCTAACCAGGCGACTCTTTGACTCTTTCTTCTCTTCCTCTCCCTTCCACATTCACTTACACAGCAAATTCTTTCTAGAACCCCTCTCCTGTCCATCCTTTTTCCACTCAAACCACCAACAATTAGTTGGGGCACTCATTCCTAAGAACAAGAGTAGCACAACTCCTTATAATTGGTCCCCTTGCTTCCAGGCTCACTCTTCTCCAATCCCTCCTACATGGGCTATCAGAATTATCCTCCTAATGCACCACTCTGGATAATGTCACTCTACCCCTCAAAAGCCTTCAATAGCTCCACATTGCCTAATAAAGTCCAAACCATTTAGCCAGGCTTCAACCTACCTTTCTAGCTTTATCTTAATATTATTTCCCTTCCCACTTTGGCCACACTTGCCTAATGTTGATTCCTGAGCATGCCTGTGCCTGCCTCCTTCCCCATTCCCTCCAATGCCTTCCCTTTCCCACTTCTGTGTCTGGATAATATACCCATCCTTACATGGGCCTAACCTTTCTTCCATGAAGACTTCTCTCATCATCCCTCCTGGAGGCAGCCTCTGACTAATCTGAATTCCTGAATTTCATATATCCTTTCTTTATGCCATACCTCATTCTGCCCAGAATTATAGTTGTTTGTGTACACATCTGGTTTCCCTACCTGACTGTAAGTCCCTTGAATACAGGGGCCAGTTTTGTATTTTCTGTGCTCAGCATAGGGCCCTGCACAGAGTAGAAACTTAATTAACCCTTGTTGGAATGGATGATTGAATGAATATATGAATGAATGAATGAATGAATGAATGAATGAATGAATAAATGAGATAGCAAATTTAAATGGAGCCAGAGCTAGACAATCACAGTTACAATCTCCTCTGCTGACCTTTAGGTGATGGACCGCCTAGGAGAGAAAAAGCTCACCCAAGTAAGTTTATTTTGAGAAGGAAAAGGATCTTGCCTGCTGACACAGCCCCATCTCCCTGCCCAAGAGGGTGCAGGACAGAGCGGCTGTGAAGGAAGATTATTATCTAGGAAGGGTTGCCCAGGAACAGAAGGAACAGAAACCACCTGATAACAGAACACTCTGTCTCCACCTTTCTCTGACATCTCTCTTTCTGTCTCTGAGAAGTATTATCCACATTCCAGTAGATCTTTCCTGAAGGGTATCTGGATAAGCATAATTCAGGCCTGTGCCTTCTGATTCACTGGAGCAGTGGGAAAGGATGGATGGATAAGCTTCAGTCAAAGTGGAAGGACTGAGAATGATGCTACTCTGTGGGTCTATCTGTTTGTAAGAAACTACTTATAGAGCTGCATGGTGTTCACAGAAACCATGGTCCCTATGGCCAGAAATCAGTTTTGCTTTCTGGAGAAGGGTACAGGGGAAAAAAATCTCTTCACTGAATGATGAGAAAGAGTAAATGCTGAGTCTAGGTGAGCACCGAGAATTACCAGCCAACTATTAATCAGCCTTGTCTTCTAATGTTTCCTCACCGCTCTATTATGGAAGTCAAGAACAGACCAAGGCCAAAAATCACCAGGTCTTCATTGGATAAGATAGAGGAAATCAGTTGTGAATGCCAATACATCCAAGAGAAGTTAAGAAGCAACCGAGAGGCAAAGTTGCCTAATAGAATTGATGTTGGCATCTTCTTATCCCAGCCTGGTCAGATGTTGGGGTGTGCTATAATTGCTCATCTAATGCTGTAACACCCTTTGTCTTTATATGAGGGGGGAGGAAATGTGCCATCCTTAGGTAGGTGGCATAGTTATTTCTCAAACTCACTTGAAAGAGTTAATTTTTAGTGAAGATTCTTTGAGGGACCTATTGTCACAAAGGTAAGGTCTGGCCATCCAAAAAGACAGCTGCAGAAGAAAAGGGAAATAGTGTTGTTTATCACCCGATCTTCGATATCGTTATAGGCAACTTCCAATCAAGAAACACACATCTGTTCTGTAAATCTTGAGTGCCCATGTTATTTCACAAAAGGCTTTTATATGGATGAAGGCTAGATTTCTGCTTAGCTCCAGGAGTAAAACTAGGGCCCATGAAAAGATGTTAGATGGAGGAAGATTTGGGCCAGGGCTATCCAACAACAGAATTGACCTCCACAAAAGGAATCTGGGCTTAGAGAGCTCTAAGATGAGGTTGGCCAACCATTAGTAAGAGTTGTTGTAGAAGGGGTTACCAGATCACGTATGGGTTGGTCTAGATACCTTCTAAAGTCCTTTTCCACTCTAGGGTTTCATGAGTCAGTGATTCAAAGTATAGGCTGACTGGATGTAAGGGACCCTTTTTGTCTCTGGAGCTGGAGGTGGAGGCCAAGATTAAGCCCCACACCCTAAGCTGATAGGGTTTTTAGACATGTTGTTTGGGACAGTTAACACAGTATGTCCACCTGTCACAGGTGTTCTGCTGCCCCTCACATATCTAATATTATGATTCAATAGCTGATGGAGCTCTCCCATGAAGACATCAATCCATGGAGGAGAAAATTGGTTAATTGAGTGTGGCCTGGCCAGCAGAGGAAAAGGGAAGAGTGACTTCAGTCTTGGTCTTTGGGTTCTCATTGACAGCTCTTGAGACAAGCAGACTCTCAGCATCTATATAGGCAAATGGAGATAGACAGCTTGGCTTTGAAAGGAACCATTTCATATATCTTGGCCATGCAATGTAATTCCCAGCATAAGCAGCAGATCCCTCTACAGCTTCTGTGCTATAGTGATCCAACCCTTACTTAAAGACCTGCCATCATGGGAAACTCACTACCTCCCAAAGCAGCCCATTGTAGTTCTAGAACAGCTCTAATTATTAGAAATTTCTTCTTTTAAATGAAAGGAAATCTTTTCTCACTTTCTCTTCTCTTCCTTGCTCCTAGTTTTGTTTTCCGGGACCAAACAGATCAAATCTATTCTTCTATATAACCACCCTTCAAATATTTGAAAATAATAACTATTTATTCATCTATCCATTCATTCAACAGTGTTAGGCACAGAAAAGACAAAGACAAAAAACAAACTGAGGAACTTACATTCTATGTCGTATTCCCCCCCAACACCTAAAATATTCTCTTCTCTGGCTGTTTGTATCCCTATAGATTCTAGTCCCCTAATCATCCTTGTTATCCTCCCCTAGACTAGCAATAGCCTGTCAATGTCCATTACAAAATGTAGTACCTGGGCACAAAAAAAAATACTTCAGGTGTGTTCTGACCAGGAAAGATGAGAACAGGATTATCACCTCCTTAAATCTCTACACTCCATTGGTATTACTGCACCATGAGGTCAACTTTGCTTTCCTGGCTGTCCCATCACCACTGAATCACCTTGAGTTTTGTTATAGCCAAAGGCATCCAGAGTGTCTTTATGGGAAGAGGGGCTCCCCAACTCCTATTTAGGAGCTAGTCCACTAAAAACCCTTCAGATTTAACAATCATCAACAGAACACTTAAAAAAAATTGAACCTCAGCAAATCACTCACACACACAGTTCTCCTTGACAAATAGTGGGCTGTTTATAGATTACACAGCAGTAAGATGCAGAAGGACTATTTTGGGGAAATTTTAATTTAATGCAAACATGTTAGTTTATTCAAAACTGCTTCTGAAGATGAAAGTCTACCTTTCAATACTAAATTCTAAAGATTCAGCTCAGCACATGTCCATGCATGATAGAGACAGAGATGGATTATAAATAGATACCTTTCCTGGGCCCCATTGGGCTAGGCTGACACATGGCCCAGCTGCTTAGCAGCATCTAGCCCCAAGCCCTAAGGATGAAAAGATGGTAAGGGAAAGAAATAAGAGATAAGAGAGGTGGAGAAAAGGAGAGAGAGGAAAAAAGGAAGGAAGGACAGAAGGAAGGAAGGGCAGAAGGAAGGACAGAAGGAAGGAAGGAAGGAAGGAAAGAAGGAAGGAAGGAAGGAAGGAAGGAAGGAAGGAAGGAAGGAAGGAAAGAAGGGAAATAAAGGAAGAGAGTGGAGAAGGAGGGAGTAAGGGAGGGAGAGAGAGAGAGAGAGAGAGAGAGAGAGAGAGAGAGAGAAGTGAAATAAGATGAGACTTCCAATAAAGACATGAAGAGAAAGAAATTGGTTAGTTTTGCAGAGCTGATTTCTATCTTTCTTTTTCTCCTTATCATAAGGGATGGCTCTCTGGGTAGAGGAGAGACATACTGGGAAATGAAAGTGATATAGAAACAAAAGATATCAACAATTTTTTAAAAGTTCCTTCTTATATTGATTCAAACCTTGGCTTCTTAAGAGATAGCCATCTTACAATTTGTGGCTAACTAAACCCTGAGTTCTTTTCATACAAAATGCTAGTGACTAGTCAGGTCTCTACTATCTTATATTTCTTCCATTGTTTTTTTTCTAAACGTGCATGGTTCCTAAAAGCAATAGGGAGCCACTGAAGTTGATTGAGTAGAGAAATGACATGGTCAGATCTTCATTCAAGGAAGATTACTTTGGCAGCAGTATGTAGATTGGAGTGGTGAGAGACTTGAAGCCAGAAGACCTATCAGGAGGCTGTTCCAATAATCCAGGAAAAGTGATGAGGGCCTGAATTAAAGTAGTAGTTTTGGGAGTGCAGACCTATCCAGTCACCATATTGCAGGTTTGTAAGATGAGGACATAGATGAGAGATGTTGTGAAAGTAGTACTGATTGGATGCAAAGGGGAAGGAAAATGAAGAGCCCAAGATAATGAGAAGATTGCAAACTGGAGACACTTGAATAATGGTGGTACTTTCAACAGAAATAGTGAGGTATGAAAGGTGGGAGGATTTGGGGAAAAGATAATGAGTTCATCCTTAGACATGCTAAGTTTAAGATGCTTCCAAGAGTTGTCATTTGAAATGCCTAGTAGTCAATGATTGATTTGGAACCCATTTCAGGGGAGACACTGAGGCTGGACATACATATCTGAGATTCATCTGCATAGAAATGATAGTTAAACCCATGAGAGCTTTAGATAAATTAAGCCCATAGCAGCTTTGGCCAGTCTAGTGCTAACCAAAGACTGAAAAGGCTCATGGGAAAATAAACCAATCTGCCTCAGGAGTATGTCCACTGAATGCACTTGAACTTATTACATTCAGCTTCAAGTAATCCATTGGTGCATATAACAAAAAGAGCCAACTTATCACAGTATCTCAAAAATAATTAGCACTTAATAAGTGTTTATTGAATTGAACTGAATTCATAGGATCCCAACTGAAATAGACAGATAAATAGACAGAAATGGAGCATTTATTAAGTACTTAAATACCAGGCAAAACAGTCATTTCTAAGGATAAGTGTGGTAGTCCCTCCCAGACCTTTGGAACCAGAAGCTGAAGGCAGCATGGTACAGTGGAGAGGGAGGTAGTCTTAGGGCCAAAAAGACCTTGGTTCAAATTCTACCTCTGATACATAATGGATTTGTGACGCTGGCCTCTGTCACCCTGACCACCTTAACTTCTCAGTGCTCTAGAAGGCAACTTTCTAATACCATAAGTTACAAGGTTCCCACTGCATTGGCAGAGGGAGTTCCTTCCTCTGGGAGCTTCCTATCTCTAGTTCAGCCCCTCTCCCAATCAGAGCTAGTGGGGACATTAGAGACCACCTGGCCCAATGCCCCCATTTTACAGAGGCTACTGAGTTGGGCAGGAGAAAGGAGTTGCTCAAGATCACACTGTATGTCAGTGATGGAGCAGATCCCCCAATTCCTCCCTCCATTCCTGCCAGAGGTTTCTCTGCAATCACTATCCCTGCTAGGAGGTAGGTCTTTCCCTTTTTCAGTTTGTTGGTATATCCTGGCACATCCTTGATGCTGTGAATCAGAGAGAAGCCAAGGCTTAGGACATGGTTGTCCTCTCTCCCCTCCTCTGAAATGTACACTCTGCTCCCGCATGCCAGCTTGTCTGGGGGGCACCTCTGTCAATATCTCCACCAGGCAAGGACTATTATCTTTAACCTTCCTCTCAGTTATGGCACTTTAATGAAAAATTCATTTAAGGCCCACAGTGAAATATAAATTTAACTGAAATTATTCAGTCCCTGAATGCATAACCCAAAATACTTTTGCCTTTTCTTATCAATTCCTGGTTCATTCGTCATCTTTATTAAAAAATCCATAAGGATACAGCTGCATTAGAAATGGATGTGTCCCCTTACTTAGAGGATGGTTCTGGGGGAGGGAGGGAGAAGAAGGGAAAGGGGGAGGGGAAATCTTGACTCTAACCACTAATCTGGTCATCCTTGTCACCCCAAAAGGACCTTAGAGGCTGTCTTTCTAGAAATATTTCCCCCTGAGACCTAATCATCTTCCTTCTCCATGAGACTTAGGAAATGTAGCATATAAAGTCCTCCACAGTTTAACCCCAACTGACCTTCAGAAAGTCATAGGTGGTTGGAGATAGAATGGATCTTAGATATTATCTAATCCTCTACCTTCATTTCACAGATAGGGAAACTGAGGTCTAGAAAGGAGGCATTACTTGCCCATGGTCAAACAACAGGCTGGCAGCAGAGCCAAAGCAAAAACCCAGGTCTCCTGACCCTCAGTTCACTGTTCATTCCCAGTAAAAACACAGTACTTAAAGGTCACAGAGCATAGTGGCTAGTGCGTTGGAATTGGACCCAGGGAGACCTGTGTTCAAATCCTACTTCTGGCATGTGCTAGCTGTACAGCCTCGTACAAATCACTTCACCCCTTACCTGTTTCCTCATCTGCAAAAAAAATGAGAATAATAACAGCCTCTTCACAAGGTGTTTGTGAGGTTCAAATGAGAAAAGGTGTGAAAAGAACTTTACAAAGCTTAAAATTCTATACAAATGTACCATATTGTTATTACAGTCACTTCAGGTTAAAGGAATGACTATCTCCAGTACACATCAATTAAAAAACATGCCCAGACGTTGTCACTTGGATTCCACTCGGAATAGTTTGGGTTCTGTAACTAGGGAGGGGGCAGGGTGCTCAAGGCCAGTGACTCTGCTCAGACTCCTAGTTGGGAAACTTCCATCCTCCCATTCACTCTTGGGCGATTTTTGGTTTCCTTTTCTGGACACAAAGGACAACAAAGCTTTGCTACATGGCAACATTCTTTTCTGTTTTTGTCTGTGGAAAATAAAACCAGCAGGTTTCAGAAGAGAAGTCGAAGCTTTCAGAGGCAGAGGAGAAAGGAAGGGGGACACAGGTCACAGCACCCTTGTGGGGGGGGGGCAAAGATGTCACTTGGAAAAGCAGGAGGGAGACCAGTAAGCTGAGGGCTACGCATTGATCAAGGACAGTGTTCTGCTGCAGTTGCAGGCAACCCTGAGTTACAGCAGGGACCCTGGGTTGTTTGTGAGAGGAAGCCGGAATGGGAGAAAAGACTCTCTTTCTTTTGTCTGTGATGTTATGCCAACAGCAGCAGCCTCTTGGGCTCCATCAGTAGCATAGAGATACCTGTCAGAGAAAGGTGCGTGGACTCTTAGACTTCTCTCCCATACTCTTCTCCAAACCCAGATTTCTCTCTACTCAGGAGACCTAAAGGCACTCTTCTCTGATTCCAGACTTCTTGTTGGGAATTCCAACAAGCCAAACACCTCCCTAACTATCCACCCTGCATATCACACGGAATTTTACTTGTATGGTGAAAAGATTAAAAATGCCTGTTCAAATCCTTCAGCTTACCAAAGAGGTCTCCTTTCCCCTCCCTGCATGCCTCCCTCAAAACATAAAGAGAGAGGGAGAGAGAGAGAGAGAACCTTTGAGTTTATACCAGTCCAACATCAGTCAGGCACATAACTGACATGGATACATTCATTCAGTAGCTACCTATTATGCATGGTGTGGAAAGCATACAAATGATATATAAAATGTGGTCCCTGTCGTTTTGGAGATTATAGTCTATTTAGCAGCAACAGAAGAAAAAACACCAAACTTGGACTCAGAAAACTTGCAACTTCATGACTTTGAGTAAATCATTAGCCTCTTTAGACCTCAGTTTTCCCATTTCTAAAATGGAGGAGGAAAAGGAGCTTGACATCATGGACAAAGAACCACTCTTGGAATCAGAAAGATCTGGCTTCCAGGGTTGCCACCCTCTGACATATATTGGCTATTTGACCCTGGACAAGTCACTTAACCTTGCAATGACAGGGCAGGTGATGCTCTGTATCGGCAAATAAAGTTTCCTCACTCAGAGTTCCCTATACCAGCGAAATTATAGGTTCGGTACTAAAAAAAAAAAAAACAACAACAAAAAAAAACCAGAGGGAGAACTGAGGATAATAAAAATATTTTCACTGTCTACTCCCAGGGCTGCTGGGAAAATCAAAGAAAGAGATTGAGTACAAAGAATGCTTTGTAATTCTAAAGCTGTTATGAATGTGGGCTATTGTGATTATTATTTTTATTTGAGAAGACCAGACATTTATAGAGAAAATAGTTCAGGAACAATGAAGACAGAATATGATTAAGTGCAAAAGGCGAGTGATATGGAAGAGTTCAGAGAAGGGGAAAGTTGTGAGCAATATCTGTTTTCTCATCTAGGTGGAGTGGAGTGAGGGGTGGGAGATGGATGCTCTCTTCATCCCTCCCTCACCACCTCTCTCTCTCTCTTTCTCTCTCTCTCTCTCTGTCTTTCTCTGTCCCCCTCCCTCTCTCTTCTCTCTCCTGCCTTCTCCCTCCCTCTTTCTCTCTCTTTCCATCCGTCCCTCCCTCACTCTCTCCCTCCCCACCCCCCTCTCTCTGTCTCTCTCTGTCTCTCTGTCCCTCTCTCTCTCTCTGTCCCCTTCACTCTCTCTTCTCTCTCTTCTGGCCTCTCCCCCACTCTTTCTCTCTCTCTTCATCCCTCCCTCACTCCCTCCCCGGCCCCTCCTCCCCCCCTCCTTTTTCTCTTTATCTATTGGCAGGTTAGGTTTTCCCAAGGTACGGCCATTCTCTTCCCAGAAAGTCTTCATGAATTACATGGGATGTAAACCAATGTGCTGTTCAGCTGGACAGATCAATCTGTTGGTGGGTTGGTCAAGTAGGTTATTCGGCTGCTGACTCGCTCTTGGACGGGGCCTGGCAGACCCCTCTACCGTTAAGCAGCTGCTAGTAGACAGGGCAAGCAGTTCACTCAAGTGCAGGGCACCTCTGCATGGCATCTCTGCCGGACAAGTCAATCCAATGGACCCCCGGACTGGTTATCAATGGACAGTTGCAGCCTATTATCACTTTAAGCCACTGGCTCAGCTGGATAGTACTGCGCTTTCTTCAACTGGACTATTACAGTGTTCTTTTCAACAGAGTGCTACTATACTCTTTCAACTAGGTCAATGACCCTCAACCTATGACTGACAGAAGCCTCTCCTTTTTGATTTCCTCAGGCACTTCACTTTGAGGTTTATCATCTCCAGTTAGGGGGTAGAAGAGGTAGAGCCTATCCAGGTCAAGGATCCTTCCCCTTTCAAAACCTCAGTAAGGTACTACACCTTGACTTTTGAAGATCAGTCCACAATTCAATGAATTACTCTTCCCAGAATCCTCTGAGGATCTTATGCAAATAAGTGACTAGGAACAAAGATATGCGCCAAATAAGCAAGTTCATTTTCTTTCCTGACCTCTTCGAATGCAATTAAGAAGACCCTTTCTAAGTTGTGGCACATTTATTTTGCATTTGAAGGACTTCCCTTTATATTTTAATGTCTCTGTCTTTTTGACCTCTTGACCTTTTAGCAAAATTTCAGCAGGGGTATCCTTCTTAAAAATAAACCAATGACCAAGAGCTTGAAGTGGCCTCCGAGGACACCTAAACTGACCCCCTTATTTTACAGATAAAGAAACTAAGGAAGTCACCCAAGGTCACACAGGTAGTAAACATCAGAGGTGGAATTTCAGTCCAAGTTCTCTGAATCCAGAGTTAGCATTCTTTACACGACAGGCATACCTCATTTTATTGCACTTCCCTTTAGGGCACTTTGCAGACACTGCATTTTTTACGAACACAAGGTTTGTGGCAACCCTTCGTCAATCAAGTCTATTGGCACCACTTTTCCAACAGCATTTGATCCCAACATGCCTCTGTGTCGCATTCTGGTAATTCTTGCAATATTTACAACTTTTTCATTATTGTTATATATGTTATGGTGATCTATGATCTTTGATGTTACTATCATAATTATTTTGAGGTTCCACAGGCCACACCCACAGAAGACAGCAAATTTGATTTGATAAACGTGTGCGTTCTGATTGTTCCACGACTAGTCATTCCCTATTTCTCCTCAGGCTTCCCTGCTCCCTGAGACACAACAATATTGAAATTAGGCCAGTTTATAACCTTACAGTGGCCTCTAAGTGTTCAGGTGCCATGATCAACGTGGCAAACTTCATCGTTGTCTTATTTTAAGAAGTTGCCACTGCCGGTCCAACCTTCAGCAATTACCACCCTGATCAGTCAGCAGCCTCAACATCAAGGCAAGACCCTCCACTTAGCAAAAACATTGTGACTTGCTGAAAGCTTAGATGATGATTAGCATTTTTTTTTAGCAATAGAGTATTTTTTTAAATTAAGGTATGTACATTTTTTAGATATAATAGTTTTGTAATTGTTTCAGTCATTTACAACTCTTTGTGACCCCATTTGGGTCACCCATCTGGTGAATATATTGGAATGGTTTGCCATTTCCTTCAGCTCATTTTACAGATGAGAAAACTAAGTTAAATGACTTGCCCAGGGTCACACAACCAGTAAGTGCCTGAGGCCAGATTTGAACCCAGGTCCTCCTGACTCCAGATCCAGCACTCTATCCACTGCACCACTTAACTGCCCTGAAAGACATAATACTATTGCACATTTAAAAGACTGCAGTATAGTGTAAACATAACTTTTATATTCACTGGGAAATAAAAAATTCATGTGACTGCCTATGTTGCCATATATGCTTTATTAGGGTTGTCTGGAACCCAATCTGCAATATCTCCAAGGCACGCTTGTGTACCATGTTGACTTCCAACACAGTGCTCCATAAATTGGGAGGCAGGGGGAAAGAGCACTGATTTGGAGAGAATGCAAATTCCATCTTGGCTCCTACCGTGTGGCATGTGATAAGTCACTTGACTTCTATGAGCATCGGTTTTGTCATTTATAAAATGAGGGGCTTGGATTAAATTATCTTTAAGGTGTCTTCCACACCTAATCTAAACCCTATAAATGTCTGCTGAATGAAGGCTCCGTGAAAGACCCAGATGTGTCCTGGGGGGCAGCAGACATCTTTTCAAGAGGGTCTGGCAGAGAGATCATTCCCTCTTGGTTCCAGGTCTTACTAATGTGCTAACTCCTGTGTTCTGTTCTTTAAACATTCCCCTCCTCTGGGTCCAGTGCTATAAGTAGCATCAAATCAGACTCCTTTCCTCACATCTTCATTCTAAAGATCTAAAATGAGGCACCCAAATGGGGGATTATGAAGGCCCAGGACAGTGCTGTCTCTTCTCTGAATATCTCCATTGATTTTAACTGCCCACTTCTGAAGCAACTCTCTGGGCAGCTTCCAATATCATGCTCCAACATGACAGAGCTCAGAGGCACAGTGGAGTGCTCAGGGATGCCTCCAGTTTCAATGCCCTGGATCTGCCAACACAAAAAGTTGCTGGAAACTTTTATGGAAAATCAGTGTATTTTATTCCAAGCCCCAGACTAGGACAGCATAGCAGCCTTCAGTAAGGGGCAGTCACCTCCAATCCATGAGACAGGACCAAGGGATGGTCAGATGGGACTCTGGGGCAGATACTTTTCCAGGTGTTGGCTATTCAGAGTCAGGAAATAGGTAATTATCAAGGACAAAAAAATCAGCATTGCCTTGTGGTAGGAAAAAAAAAGCCTAAATGAATGTTGGAAGTTTAATGTTGTACCAACCCTTGGCATTTCTTCAACTTTTGAGTGTCAATGGAATTAGTTTCCTAAGATGACTTTCTGTGTGGGGATCTGTGTTGTCCACTCCAGTTTAACTAAATTAAATATTTATTAAACACCCACCACATATTAGACACTATGCTAGGCAACGTGAATATGACGGTAAAAGGAAACGAGCCCTGGCCTTCAGGAAGCTTACATTCTTTGCAAATGATAAAATATGAACACAGGTAAGTACTATGTAATGAAAAATGAGGAAGGAGAGGGTGCTAAGGGGCAGCAGGATCAGGGAAAGCTTCACAAATGAGGTGATGATATATCTGAGCCATGGAGAAAGACCACAATTCTAAGAAATAGAAGGTGGGGGAGGGGGAGCAGAAAACACCAGGCAGCATCAGGAGATAGGATATTGAGCTCAGAAAATAGCCAGCAACCTAGATTGACCAGAATACAGAGTTTGTTAAAGGGAATGATATGAAATAAAGCTGAAATGGGAAGATATGAAACAGATCATTCAGGGCTTTAAATACCATGCTAAGGAGTGTAAAGGGTGCCATGACCAGACATGTCTTCAGAATATTATTTTGGCAGCCACACATAGGATGAATTGGAAAAGAAAGAGATTCTAGAGAAGGAAGCCAATTAGGAGCTTATTATGATAGCCTAGGCTAGAGGTGATGACAACCTCAGCTAGGGCAATGGCCAGAAAGAAATGAACAGATGAATTGAGGGACAGTCAACAAGCTCAGTCAACAGATTGAACAAGGGACAGTGAAAGAAAAGGAAGAGTCAAGGATGAGTCCAAGATTAAGAACTGTGACCATCAAAGGCACTTGGGATGGTGGTGCCCTCTACAGAAAAAATGAGTTCCATTCTGAACATGCGGGTTTTGAGCTGCCTTTGGCACATCTAAGAGGAGATAGATATCCAGTAGAATCCATGGCTAGAATTCAGACTCCTCAGCCTGGCCATTTAAAACCTTTCACAAAGTGGTTCCCATTTGTCATTCCAACTTATTCATATTATTCTGCTTTGTGTGCAATACATTTCAGCAGAACAAACTAACCAGCTGTTCTCCAAACTTGACATGCTATCTTCCACCTCTATAACTTTGCACAAGCTGTTCCCTCTGCCTGGAATGTGCTTCTTTCACATCTGCTCCTCCTAAATTCTCTAGCTTCTTTCAAATTTCAGCTTAGTTCTGGGCAGAGCCAAGATGGTGGAGAAAAGCCAGGAAGTTGCATGAGTTCTCCCCAGTTTCCCTCAGAAACAACATTAAATCAAGCCTCTAAAGGGATTCTGGAGTGATAACCCACAAAAAGATGAAGTGAAACAATTTTTCAGCTTGAGATAATTTAGAAGGACTTCAGGAAAGTCTGTCTCACTTGGGTAAGAAGGGAGAGCAGCCCAGTGCAAATGGTGTCTGGACAAGCCAGTGGGAGGCTCTTAACCACAGCATAGATCAGCAATTGAGACTCCTCAGTCCTGGATTAGCAGGCTAATGGCACAGGCCAACTCCAAGGCCTCCTAGCCCCAGTGCAGAGTGCAAACTGCCAGCCCTCGAACCCCTGGCACAACAAGTGTGACTAGTCTGGGCCAGCACAGAGTGCAAGCTGTCAGTACCCACAGCCCTGGTGCAGAAAGTCAGTGACCAGGCCCCTGGCCCTCAGAACAAAAAACTTGGGACAGTACCCCTGTACCCCAGGAGCAGAGCTCAACTTTGAAAGTCATGAAACAGGCTAAAAAATAAGTAAAAATAGAAAAGAGCCCTGATCATAGAAAGCTACTCTGACAACAGGGAATATCAAAACACAAACTCAGAAGAGAACAACCATGTCAAAATGTCTACATGCAAAGCCTCAAAGGCAAAGACGAATTGGTCTCAAGACCAAAAAGCCTTCTTGAAAGTGCTCAAAAAGGATTTTAAAATAAGAGAGGTAGAAGAAAAATTAGAAAAAGAAATGAGAGTTGTGTAAGAGAGAGTCAACAGCTTGGAAAAGGAAGGACAAAAATTGACTGAAGAAAACAATTCCTTAAAAAATACAGTTGACCAAATGGGAAAAATCCACTGAAGAAAACTCCTTAAAAAGTAGAATTGGTCAAATGGAAAAGGAGGTACAAAAGCTACCTAAAGAAAATAATTCTTTAAAATTAAAATTGGGCAAATGGAAGCTAATGACTGTATGAGACATCAAGAATCAGTCAAACAAAATCAAAAGAGTGAAAGAAATAGAAGAAAATGTAAAATACCTCATTCGAAAAATGACTGACCTGGAAATAGATCCAGGTGAGATAATTTAAGAATTTTTGGACTACCTGAAAGCCATGATCAAAAAAAGGGACTGGGAAGCATCTTTCAAGAAATTATCAAGGAAAACTGTTCTGATATCCTAGTACCAGAAGGTAAAATAGTCATTGAAAGAATCTATCAATCACTTCCTAAAAGAGATCCTAAAATGAAAACTCCAAGGAATATTGTAGCCAAGTTCCAGAATTATCAGGTCAAGAAGAAAATACTGTAAGTACTTAGAAAGAAACAATTCAAATATCAGGAGCCAGAGTCAAGAATTCACAGGGCTTAGCAGCTTCAACATTAAAGGACAGGAGGGCTTGAAATATGATATTCCAGGAGGCAAAAGAACTTGCATTACAACCAAGAATCAACTACCCAGAAAAATTGAGCATAATCTTTCAAGGGGAAAAGATGGACATTCAATGAAATTTGGGACTTTCAAACTTTCCTGATGAAAAGACCAGAGCTAAACAGAAAATCAGATCTTCAAAGACTTAAGAGAAGCATAAAAAGGTAAAGCAAGGAAAAAAACCCATGTTATTCCATGAGCTTAAACTGTTTACATGCCTACATGGGAAGATGATACTTATAATTCTTGAGAACTGTGTCTCTTTTAGGGCAATTAGAAGAAGTATACATAGACTGAGGGTGTGGGAGTATAAGTTGACTTTGATGGGATGATAAAAAAAATTAAGGGGTGAAAAAGATTGTACTAGGAGAACAAGAAATGGAGAGGCATAATAGGGTAAATTATATCATATGAAGAGGCACAAAAGATCTATTACAGTAGAGGGAAAGAAGGGAAGGGTGTGAGCATTGTTTGAACTTTACTCTCATCAGATTTGGCTCAAAGAGGAAATAACATAACACACTCAGTTGGGTATAAAAATTTATCTTTCCTTGTAAGGAAGTAGGAGGGGAAAGGGGAAAGAAGAAGGAGGCAGGGGGCTGATAGAAGAGAGGGCAGATTGAGGAAGGCAGTGGTTAGAAGGAAAACACCGGTGAGGAGGGACAAGGAGAAAGGAGAGAGAAAAATATAAATGGGGGGAATAGGATGGATGGAAATAACACAGTTATAATCATAACTGTGAATGTGAATGGGATAAACTCTCCCATAAAACGGAAACAGATAGCAGAGTAGATTAAAAACCAAAATCCTACAGTATGTTGTTTACAAGAAATACATTTGAAGCAGAGAGATACACTGCAGTCTGCCATAGTCAATCATCACACAATGTTGCTGTTAGTGTGTATAATGTTCTCCTGGATCTGCTCACTTCACTCAGCATTGGTTCACATAAATCTAGGTTTTTCTGAAGTCTGCTTGTTCATCATTTATTATTGCACAATAGTATTATTACATTCATATACCATGACTTGTTGAGCCATTCCCCAATTGATGGGCAGCCCCTCAATTTCCAGTTCTTTGCCATCACAAAAAGAGCTGCTACAAATATTTTTGTACATCTGGGTCATTTTCCTTTTTTATGATCTCTTTGGGATACAGACCTAGTAGCATTATTGCTTCATCAAAGGGTATGTACAGCTTTATAGCCTTTTGAGCATAGTTTCAGGTTGTTCTCCAAAATGGTTGGTTTACATGATAAGTAGTGTCTGTCTAAAACCATCAGTAAGAGTTATATGTAATGAGGGTAAGCTGGAAGCTTTACCAGTAAGATCAGGAGTGAAACCAGGATGCCCATTATCATCACTATTATTTAACATTGTACTAGAAATATTAGCTTTAGCAGTAAGAGAAGAAAAAGAAATTGAAAGAATTAGGATAGGCAATGAGGAAACAAAAATATCACTTTGCAAATGATACAATGGTATGTTTAAAGAATCCTAGAGAATCAACTAAAAAACTACCTGAAATAATTAACAACTTTTAGCAAAGTTGCAGAATATAAAGTAAACCCACATAAATCATTGGCATTTCTGTATATTACTAACAAAGCCCAGCAGCAAGAGATAAAAAGAGAAATTTCATTTAAAATAACTATAGACAAAAAAAAATATTTAGGAGTCTACCTGTCAAGACAAACCCAGAAACTATATGAACACAATTACAAAACACTTCTCACCCAAATAAAGTCAGATCTAAATAACTGGAAAAACATCAATTGCTCATGGGTAGGCTGAGCCTCATTTTTCAAACTATATAGAGAACTGAGTCAGATTTATAAGACTACAAGTCATTCCCCAGTGGATAAGTGGTCAGAAGATATGAACAGTCAGTTTTCAGATGAAGAAATTAAAGCTCTCTATAGTCATATGAAAAAATGCTCTAAATCACTATTGATTAGAGAAATGCAAATCAAAACAACTCTGAGGTACCACCCTACACTTATCACCTTGACTAACGTGACAGAAAAGCAAAATAAATGTTGGAAAAGATGTGGGAAAATTGTTACACTAATGCATTGTTGGTGGAGTTGTGAACTGATCCCACCATTCTGGGGACAAATTTGGAACTGTGGCCAAAAGGCTATAAACTGTGCATACCCTTTGATCTAGCAATACCACTACTAGGTCTGCACCCAAAGAGATCATAAAAAAGGGAAAAGGGCCCACATGTACAAAAATATTTATAGCAGCTCTTTTTGTGGTGGCAAAGAATTGGAAATTGAGGGGATACCCATCAATTAGGGAATGGCTGGACAAGTTGTGGTATATGAATATAATGGAATACTATTGTTCCTTAAGAAATGGTGAGCATGGCAGCTATGTGGTGCAATGGATAGACCACCAGCCCTGGAGTCAGGAGGACCTGAGTTCAAATCTGGCCTCAGACACATAATACTCTCTAACTGTGTGACTCTGGGCAAATCACTTAAGCCCAATTGCCACTAGTGAGTAGGTGGATTTCAGAAGAAAAACCTGGAAAGACTTGCACAAACTGATGCTGAGTGAAGTGACCAGATCCAGGAGAACACAGTAAAATCAATATTGTGCAACAACAGACTTTGTTAGACTTAGTTCTTCTGAGCAATGCAATGATCTAAGACAATTCCAAAAGACTCAGGATGGAAAATGCTATCCACATCCAGAGAAAGAACTATGGAGTCTGAAATTAGATTCAAGCATACTATTTTCTCTTTTTTTGTTGTTTTTTGTTTTTTCTTTCTTGTGTTTTTTCCCTTTTGTTCTGATTTTTCTTTCACAACATGACTAATGGGGAAATAAGTTTAATTTGATCATACATGTATAGTCTATATCAGATTGTATGCCATCTTGCGGAGGAGGAGTGGAGGGAAGGGGAAAATTTTGGAACTCAAAATCTTATAAAAGTGAATGTTGAAAACTAAAAAATTAATTAATTAATTAAAATTTAAAAAAAAGAAAACTATCTTTATCTGTAATTGGAAAAAAATAAAATACTATGAAGTGGGGGAAAAAATCTCAGCTTAGTTGAAACTCCTGTGCTGAAGCTTCCTTAATGCCCCCATTGTGAATGCTCTCTTCCTCCTGATATTACTTGGTAATTATTCATCTGGTTATATGTTTTATCCCTTGGGAGAATGTGAGCTCCTTGTGAGCAGGAACTGTACTGCTGCTGCGGCTGCTGCTGTTCTGGTTGTTGTTGTGTCTTTGTATTCCCAGGTCTAGGAAAATGCCTTGTATGTAATAAGTACTTAATGCTTGTTGAATTGAATTAAACTGAATTAAAGTGAAATGAGAGAGATTAGGACTGCATATGTAAATAAATTATTATATACTTCAATCATTTATGTAGAAATGATACTTAAAACCAGTTGAGCATAGTTTCGAGATTAGAAATTTATGCAACTTTGCTGGGGAGAGAAGACGGGCTACTCGAAGTTGAACTCTGACTCTTTGTGCCATACCAAATTCTCTTCCGTTCCCAATTAACATCCATAGTACACTTTTAGAGTTGGAATTACTAGGGACAGGGTTCATTTTTGATGATAGATGCATATTGCCTAGAGTATAGCCAGTGATTGAACAGGTGGCCCGCTAAGCTGATCCACTGGGATGTTGCTCTTGTACATCTTAGATTGGCATTGCAGGCGGAAAATAAGCCAGGCCAGAATCGAACTCAAGGCAAACATGAGGCTAGTTTGTGCTGTCACTTTCAATGACCCCAAAACTTCTTACTGATATAAAATTCCTTCTCTTTAATGCTAATGTGCTCCTAGTAATGCTATTTATCTGTGAATGATAGACTATCATAATCTCAGAGTAATCATTGGATCATGGATCAGGAGCTGGAATGGAACTAAAAGGTCATTGAGTCTAATCCACTCATTTCAGAGGAGAGGAAACTGAGGCCCAGAATGGTTAAATAATTTTCCCAGAGTAACACAGTTTGTAAGTATATGAAAAGGGATTAGAATTGAAGGTTTCCACCCTATAAGTCCAATGCACTATCCATGCCGTGATGCCTCAAATCAAAATGGCGGTGGCCCAAATGGAAATGGACCGACACTTGGTATGTGCAAGTAGGATGCAGCGTAAGATTAATGATGAAGTAAGTGCTCAAGAAGTGGTACAAAAATATGCATATGATTTTCAAATATAATGTAATATAAATAATATATAAAGATATGTAACATATAATAATATGATATAAATAATAATATAAAAATATAATATAAAGTTGAAGGGAAGGTGTGAAGTACTTCAACCATTCAGAAAAATAATTTGGAATTATGCAAGAAAATAACCCCCTTCTACCTCAAGCCTTCCCTGCTAGTGCCTTCCTCCCCAAAATTCCCTTGTATGTATTTTGTACATATCGATCTATGCACGGATAGCTGAGTGGTGCAGTGGATAGAGCACCGAGCCTGGAGTCAAGAAGACCTGAGTTCAAATCTAGCTTCAGACACATTAACTGTGTGACCCTTACCAAGTATCTTTACCTCCACCTGCCTCAGTTTCCTCAATGGGAATTTATAATGGGAATAATAACAGAACCGATCTGCCATGGTTGTTACGGGGATCAAATATTCAGTCATTTTTTTCAGTCATGTCCAACTCTTCATGACCCCATTTGGGCTTTTCTGGGCAAAGATATTGGAGTGGTTCGACATTTCCTTCTCCAGCTCATTTTATAAAGGAAGAAACTGGGCAAACATGGTTGAAGTGACTTGCCCAGGGTCACACAGCTAGTAAGTGCCTGAGGCCAGATTTAAACTCACAAAGAGAGGGAGGTCTTCCCGACTCCAGGCCTGCAGTTCTATCCACTGTGCCACCTAGCTGGCCTGCAACATAGTAGGCACTTAATAAATGCTTGTTTTCTTCCTTCCTTCCTCTATAAAAGATTAAAGAAATCCAATGAATGGAAATCACATAGGCTAAAGTGGGGCACAAGCTCCACTAGTGAAGAAAGTGCTAATACTGATGAGAGCGGAGAGCCACTGAAATAGCAGGATCAGTCTCATGAGATCATGGATCGAGAGCTGGATGGAACGTCCACCCCCTTCATTCTACAGATGAGGAAACTGAGGCCCAGGGAGGTTATTTGCCCAGGGTCGTAGTCTTCCTGACTCCAAATCCAATGCTCTTTTTACTGCCCCAAGCTGCCTTTGTCTTGCTCTAATAGCTCTGTTAACCAATAAATCGAGAGGAAAATAATATTTCAGAAGGACATCTGGCTGTATGAACAGGTGCCAGTTGGGTAGCTTTTCTCTGGCCTTGTTTGTTTGAATATCCGTCCTCTGTCCTGAACGGACTTAATGGCACCTATAATTTTGAAATACAAGCATAATCGAAAATGAAGCACAAATTGCTCTATACTCAATTATTAGGGCTTTTCTTGGCCCAATGCTTCCATCAATCAGGAAGCAGACCAAGAGGCAGCTACAGGGAAATGGTGAATTTACACGCATTTATTTGATCAACAGAATTTTGGAAAGCCCCAAGTTCTTTGTATGAGGATCTCGACTAAGACTTGAGGACCTGCCATTGTTAAAAAGGCTGGGAACAGCCTTCTTCCAAGCAATCTTGACCTGAATCTTCAATGAGCATCAAATAGAATTAGCCCTAATTCTTGACTTATTAATAATCAATATCATAAAAAGCACTAACACCTCCATTAAACTAGGCTCCAATTGATTTCCTTTGAGAAGGTGGATCTGTTTAGGGCCTAGTTCAAAGTGCCTCCATTTTGATTTTCAATCTATCAAGGCTACAAAATAAGGCATAAGCCAAGTACTGTTCCTCTGGGGCAGAGGAGGGTGGATGAGAACTGGTCTCCTGCCCTCTAGCCTTTTATTGGCCCTACAGCACTACCTACCCTTTTTTCCTCAATACTGGCTCCCCTGGGGTCTCTCCTGGAGGCTCCTGCTTAGTTCCAATGTAATCCAATTCAATGAAGATTTATTAAATGCTTACTATTTGCCAAGCACTGTGCTAAGTGCTAGGGATACAACTGACAAAAAGAGAGTCAGTGCCTGCCCTCAAAGGTGCTGACAATCTAATGGGGGGGGGAGGATGTGGGGGAATACACAAAAGGAGATAGAAAAAGAGGGGAGAATAGGGGATACCCAGCCTGGAGGTGTTTTGTCCCATGGAGTTGAAAGCACACAGAGCAGCAGATGCAGGGTGGAGTGAGCCAAACAGTCCAGTTTCTGCCCTCTATAAACGAAGGAGTTTGGTACTCCACATTCTAGCCCTCCAATCAGAGAAAAGGAGGCTGAGGGAAGTTTTGTCAGTAAAGGCTTGAGTTCACAGCATGGTGATGAGCTTAACCAGGGAAATTAGGCTTGCTTCTGCCAGTGAGATCTACCTTCCTGTCTTTGGAATCAATCAATCAAAACAAAATGCATTTATTAAGCACCTGCTGTGTGCCAGCTTATAAAATCAGTTTGGACTTTTCTGCCTACAAAGGGAACAAAACTGAATCTCTCCAGAGGAGAGACTTTGAGGAACCTTCAGATGGAAAAATACCAAACTCTTTCTTTATAAACATGAGGTCCATTAATTTAGAATTAGTGAGGATTAGTCAGTGTGACCTAGCCCAATCATCTCAAGGCTCTTATCATTCTTCTCTTCCCCACTAGCACTTACATAGTGCTTTAAAGTTTGAAAAGAACTTTACAAATGTTATCTCCTATGATCCTTACATATCCCCTGTGAGCTAGACTATTATGATCCTCATTTTACAAATGAGGAAACTGAGGATATAAGAAGTTAAGTAACTTGTCCAAGGTCACATACAATGGTGGTACTAGAACCAGCTCTCATCGGCTCAAGAAAGCCAATTGTTAAATTTTCAGTGGGAACATTTGCAACTGGGAAATAGGCGAATGTTACAAATCAGGACTTGAGTTTTTGTTTTGTTGATTGTCTAGATTTTAAAAAGCAATGGGGAAAATGTCAATAATGCTTAAACTTAAAAGTGCGTCATACATACTTTGGGGAGCCAGTTGTTAAACATTCACCAGCACATCATTGGCCACAGAGCTTATAGGTATCTGAGGCCAGATTAGAACTCAAGTCTTCCTGACTCCTAGTCCAACCATACAAGCTTGCTGCCCTATATAACTAAGAAACAGGGATAGAGATGGCTAGAAGGGACTGCAAGGAATCAGAAGAGACAGGAAAAAGGAATGTTCAGATCAAATATGATCCCTAAAAGGCCCAGACTCTGCTTTAAAAACAAACAAAAAAAAAATCCTTCCTATTGGTCACAGGATGCTTGGCATGAGAGAGTAGACATTGAAACATCATTTTTAAGAACTTCTCAAAACCATCTAGGGCAGCTCAGTGGCATAGTGGATAAAGCACTGGGCTCAGAATCAGGAAGATTCTTCTTTGTAAGTGCAAATCTGACCTCAGGCACTTACTAGCTGTGTGACCCTGGGCAAGTCACTTAACCCTGTTTGCCTCTGTTTCCCTATCCGTAAAATAAGCTGGAGAAGAAAATGGCAAACCACTCCCGGATCTCTGCCAAGAAAACCCTAAATGGGGTCATGAAGAGTCAGACACAACTGACATGACTTAGCAACAACAAATCCATCTTCTCTCTACTCACGTAGCCACCATTGCAGACCTCACCACTTCTTGACAGGGTATTGTAATCACGTTCTAACTGGTCTACCTGCTTCCAGGTTTTCTCTTTTAGAAGCTAATTTCCATCTGATTACTAATAATCTTTCTAAATCACAGGTATGAACTTCTCATTTCCCTGCTGGAAAGCCTTTACTGACTCCCAGTTTTCTCTAGAATAAAATTTAAAATGCCTCAGTCCCTCCCAGGATAAGAAAGTGAACTTTGTATCTGCCACCCTGCTTGTTTTCAACTCCATCGAACAAGCTGCCCCTTCCAGGATAAGCTCATCACTTCTAAACTCATCACCAGGCTGCTAACTGAAGCCTTGATTGACTCCACCTCCCTCGCCTCCTCCCGCCTCCCTCCACTTCAGAGGGCTGAAGGGTGAAATACCAGACTCCTCCTAATGCCTCCCTTTATAAATAGCAGAAACTGGACTCTCAGATCACTCCACTTTGCATCTGCTGCTCTACTTAGTTTTACCCCCACAAAACAAGACAACCCCTAGTCTCTCCACCTACTCACTTCTTGCCTCTTTTCATGTGTTGACTCCTCCTATTAAATTGTAAGCTCCTTGAGGGCAGGGAGCTCTTTTTCTTAATTGTATACCCAGCCCTTAACACAGAACCTAGCACATGTTTAATTTGTTGAATTGTTTATTATTGAATTGAATTAAGATCCTTCACCTTCAGGTTCTAACACACCTGCCCAGCCTTATTTCACATTGCATATTTTTCCCCATGCTTGAGCCAACCTGGACTATTAGCTGTTCCCTGAATGCCATATTTCATGAACCACTTCCATGTATCTGTAGATTTTGTACTCCATGCTTTGAATACATTCTCTCCTTAGCGATGCCTCTGTGAATGCCTATCTTCCTTTAAGGCTCAGTTCAAACATCACTTCCTCCATGAAGCCTTCCCTGATGTCCCCAAGTATTTGCTTGTCTATGTACATGATATATTTCCCTGGTGTGGTAGGAGGAATATCTTCCAGGGTCTCCCACCACGTAGGCTAGGCTAGCTCTTTCCCTTCAAATTTATTGAAACCACCCTCCAGGTTGATTGTCTCATGGAACTAAATAGTTGGGATGCTGATAGGGCTTTCTGGTCACCTAAATGAGCCAGGATATGAGGATCTCTAGCTGCTCCCTCAAATTTCTGACCCACAGACAGTCACAGGCAAAACAGAAACAGAAAACTGCATTCAAGTGAATCAAGAGTGTATCCTCATTGAAAAGCCTTCCCACGCAATGGAGAAGTAAATCTCCTTTTGTTAACTGCCAAATGTCCCATGGGTGTCTCACTCCAGTCTTGAATCTTATGCAACACAGTAGTAAGTTAGTGACAGTCTTGGAATTCCAAGCCCAATTCCCCAGGTCTGAGTCAGGCCCAGTCTATTACACTTACAGGGTATAAACCCTTTGAAAGTACTAATTGTTTTGTCTTTGTCTTTGTCTTTGCTACATCCTGGGCACATTGGGCCTAATCAATAAAGTGAGTGAGAGGACTCAGGCAAGACATTTATAACAAGACAGAAGTAGGGCTGCAGCACCTTTGGGTCCCCATGAATGTCTGCCCTGGGTGGAAGTTCTTGGTCTCCACCAAGAATCTTTCCTTCTTTGAAGGTCAAACAGCAAGGCATGTCCTGTGTCTCCTTGGCATGTGTGGTGTATCTTCAGCCACACCTGTAGGTAATCCTGGCTAAGTGTCACAGGCTCAGACTTGATGCCTGCCTCAGTCAATGGTTCTAAACCATTTCATCTTTCTTAGAGTGTACCAGCCTTGAGGGGGGACCCTTATACCAAGCAGTTCAGGAATTCTAGTTGGTCAATAAACATTTATTAAATGCCTCCTGTGTGCCCGGCACTGTGCTAAGTGATGAGCATACAAAAAGAGGCAAAAGACAGTCCCTGCCCTCAATGAGCTTGTAATCTAACGAGGGAAACAATGGAGGTAAGAGAAGATAAGTATTTATACAGTGCCTGCTATGTGCCAGGTGCTATAAGTGCTTTACAAATCCTATCTCATTTGATCCTCAGAATAACCCTGGAAGGTAGGTGCTATTATTATCCTATTTACAGTTGAGGAAACTGAGGCAAACAGAGGCGAAGTGACTTGCTCATGGTCACACAGCTAGGAAGTATCTAAGGTCAAATCTGAATAAAAGTCTTCTTGGCTCTAGGCCAAGTGCTTTACCACCTAGCTCCCTAAGCAACTAGCAACAAGCAAACAAATATGTACCGAAAAGCCACATACAGGATAAATAGGAAATAATTAACAGAGGGAGACACTAGAATTAAGAGGGATTAGGAAAGGCTTCCTGTAGAAGGTAGAATTTTAATTGGGACTTGAAGGAAACCAGGGAAGCCAGGAGGAGGAGCATTCCAGGCATAGACAACGCCCAGAGAAAATGCCCGGAGTCAAGGCATGGAATGTCTTGTTCATGGAACAGCAAGAAGGACAGTGTCCCTGGATCAGAGAGTATGTGGTAGGGATAAAGGTGGAAGAAGGATAGAAATGTAGGAAAGGGCTAGGTTATAAACGGCTTTGAATGTCAAAAAAAGAGGATTTTGTGTTTGATCCTGGAGGCAATAGAGAACCACTGGAGTTTTTTGAAGAGGGGGAGTGACATGGTCAAACCTGATTAATGATGTGATTAATGAAGGATGGATGCTGGAGAAAGTGTGTGGGAAAGGCCACAATCCCAAGATCTTTGAAGGAGAAAGGCCTTGGGGGATAGCAAAATTTCATATGCAACCCACCCTGAACCCAGCAGTGTGTGTGTATGTGTTGGGGTTGGGGGAGTGTTTATTCATACTTGAGATTGCATGTTTTATGAGAAACTCCTGGTGTGGACACTCCCCCTTCTCTGATGTAGCCTGGCATTTCAACTCCACTTTATAGTCTCAGAGTCGCCCTGGAACCCTGAGAGATTCAATGCCTTATTCAAGCTCACAGAGCTGCAGGACCTGAGCCCCAAGGTCAGCCCTCCATCCACTCTACGGGGCTGCTCGTCAGAACCAGGACATCTCGAACTAGGTGGAACTGGCGATCTGGCACCACCAATTGCCTTCCAGCTGCTTGCTAATGTATTCCAGTCCCCCTCTTTTCTAGATAAGTTCCAATTAGAGGCCTACACAAATAGAGGATTCATCTTGCAGAAGGTCTCATCTCTACAAACAGGCTAATACTCTGCGAAAAGGCCATGGGAGCTTCGAGAGATCCGTAGATTGTGTCACAGAGCACACATTTACAAGACTCTTTGCTTGCTTTGGCAACCTCTTGTCAATTAGGCATGGCCTGGCCAAATATAATATCTTGACAAAGGGTGTTTCAATTCAGTTCAGATACACTTAGTCTACAGAGCCCATAACACATAATGAGGCTATTTAATTTGGAAAGAAATCCAATGACCTGGAGAAAAAAAGTTGTATGTGTGAATGGCTGCATTCAAATGTCTATTTTCTTTCACCTGCTTCTTAATGAACCAGGAGAACGAACTCATAATTAACCTCCTGACAACAGTGCCCAACAGATTGTTATGCTATAAGGCATTTGTGAAAGTCTTCATTGGATATTCATGGAGCTCCTTGGGTTGGCCTTCCCTATAAAACCAGGGGCGCTGGCTCCTTCCTTGAGTGCGTCAATTTCCAAAGTTCTAGACTTCTTCAGGGCCAGAGTTGACTAACCAGCTGTTAAGTAGGACCCTTAACAGTAGGACCCAAAGAAAATGAGAGGAGCAGATGGTCTTTTACAGGATTCTCACCTCTCTTTTAGCTTTGAGGAATGCAGAAAGCCTCATCGGTTTTTGCAGATATGAGAAAGAAAAAACAGTCATGGCATCTGGCCCAGATTAGGGCAGCAGTTGCCATTTTGATCCCCAGAGGGGAAAGGAGCTATTTAAACTTGAACAGGAAACCATGAACAATGGGAAGGACAAGTTACTTTGACAAGGCCAAGACTCCAAAGTAATGGTTCATACTTGAAATATTTTGTCCTAGAAGCTGTCTGAATGCAACTATAGGCCATGAAGAGAAAATTGTAAATCTTAGGATGCCGCCATTTGTGTCGAGGCATTTATGAGGAGGCAGGGTAGGCTGGCTGACAGAATCATAGACTCATAGGACTTTGAAGCTAGGACATGGGACAATGGATTTAGTGCTGGGTTTGGGGTTAGTAAAGCCTGAATTTGAATCCTGCCTCAAACGACCAGCTGTGAGACCTTGGGCAAGTCACTTAGCATCTGTCTGAGTCAGTTTCCTCCTTTGTAAAATAGGGATAATAATAGCAACTATCTCCCCGGGTTGCTGTTAAAACAAAATGGGGTAATTGTAAAAGTGTTTTATAAGCCTTAAAGCACCATATAAACACTAGTTATTATAACTATTTTCCATAGGAGCTCATTAAAATCAAGGGAGCTGAAAGGACCCCAAAGAGTCATGCATTTAGAACTAGAAGGGTCTTTATGACTTGCACAATGTCACCCAGCTAGTAAGAGTCCAAGGCCAAATTTTAACACAGTTTAAACTCTAATTAAGAACCACAGGTTCACTTTTGAGGTCTGATTGATCCAATAGTAATGAAACCATTCTCCCTTTCTTAGGATGTATCAGCCTTGAGGAGACCTTAACAATGCACCTGATAATTTATGATGTGATGGGTGAAAGACAATATGAGGACAGATCTTGGAGGAAGCATGAAAAGTCACTGTGCTCTTTTCTCTGGACTCTGTGGATGGTAATTAAGTGGTAGGGCCAGGATTTGAACCTTGCTCTTCTCATTCCAAATCTGATCCTTGCCTCAGCTTTGACATTACCTTCTCTAATGAAATATATGATGAAATGAGTTTTCTTCTCTCATTCTAATTTTAGTAAATTTTAATATTGAGGAATCTGCCGATCAAAAACACTAGATGACTGGCAAGAGGCAAAAAAAAAAAATGTGTGAATAAATACCACCAGCTTTAACACAGAAGAAAGGCAGTCTGTTTCTCCAAAATGGCTGCCCATACCAATGAGTTACACAGCACCTAAAAGTACAATTGTGTTTTTCCAACCCCTCAAAAGTTGAACCAAATTCAATTAGACAAGTATTTGTCACATCCCTTCCATGTATCCGGCCCTACTCTAGGTGTCAATGCCTTATAGAAGAATGCTAAAAATTAAGGGGTAAATCCAGACTGTTTGATGAGTAGCAGGAAGGCAATGATTCCTGGGAAACATGTTGGTACCAAAGGACCACTGAACCAAGGAAGGAATCCTTTGCCTGGACTAGGGATATGGTCCTAACCAGGGTGAGGAATGGGAGGCCAAGTCATGAGATCCAAAATGGAAGGCAAGCATGTGACCAGGAACCAGAGAATGAGCTGATGAAATCAGGAGTGCAGAATCCAGCTAAAACAAGCTTGTCTGAAACTAGCAAATCAGAAGATTAGAGTAGGAAACTGGGAGAAATAAGAGACATGGTAAAAATCGAGAAATTTCCATTCTGAGGAGTTGGGTTTGGAATCCCAACTCTGCCATCATTTTACTACTATGTGACCCTTGGGCAAATAATTTATCTTCTCAGGGTCTGTTTCATCATTTGTGAAATGAGAAGGTTAGGTTAGGTGACCCCAGAGGCCCTGCCCAGTCCAAAATCTATGAGCTTCTGAATTACTTTCAACCAGACAGGCCTATTCGACAGTTCAATATGTTTGGATCATAGTGTACATGGAAGGGAGTAAGTTTAAGAAGACTGGAATGGCAGGGAGGGGCCGGGCTTGAAATGGCAGAAGACCTAGAAGTAAAATGGAGCCATGGGAGTTTATTGAGGAGGGAGATAACATGGACATACCTATGCTTCAGGAAAATCTATTTGGCAACTGATTGAGGATGAATTGGAGTGGGGAAAGACCTAAGCCAAATTAAAAGGCTGTTGCAAAAATCTAGATGAGAGCTGATGAGGTCCACTGTGGGAGTGGGGAGAAGATACATATGATTAGCAAAAGACTATAGCTCTGGGATGAGAGTGAGGTACAGAGGATGAAAGCAAGGTTATAACCTGGGTGACAGATGGAGAACCTGAAACTCAAAAGGTTAAGTGACTTGACCAAGGTCACTCAGCTAGTAAATTCTAAGACAGAATTTGAACCCAGGTCCTCCTGGCTCCAAGTTTACTACTCCTTACACTATACCATGGTGAATGTAAAAAAATGAAATTAAACCAAAGTTGTAGAAGCAGGCAGAGATAAATTGGGGCTGTCATTTGTAATCCTACCCTGAGATCTTCCCTGAACATATGAAGCCAGTGTAATATTTCAGCCCCCGAAGGAGTCAGCATTCCAGAGGGAAGGACAGAAGGGAAGCATTAGTATAAATTACTTTGGGTTTTCATAATGGTTTGTTGTTCGACACTCCCAAATGGCTAAGGAATTGTTCGCTGGAGCCTGGCAGACAGGCGACATGCAAATTAATTGCCCCGATTTATATGGAGAGATATTTTATTTGCTTTTCTGGATGAGGTCCTTTGAAGTATGTGGGTTCATCTTCCCGGACTATGCTGAGCTGAGTTCCTGCCTCTATCAAACCCCACACATCATAAATACAACATTTAAGTGAGGTTTATTTAAGTCAGCCTGGTGTCCGAAATCCAAAGCTCATTACCATGAATGCAGTTAATTACTCGAAGGGTGTTAGACTGCACAAGATGGAAGCAAAGCACTGAGCCACGGTATTAATGGTTTATAGCATTTTCACGATCCCTGCAGGCTTCACCTGAAGCACCTTCACCCTCTGAGGATGGGGCACATAATGGGAGGACTAGGAGGGGAGGATGAAAGTCAATTAAGTAAATCCTTCATAGCTCTTAAACAAATCTTCTTTTAGTCACAGAGAAGGGCTCTGTGACTTTCACAGCCCCTGTTAGGAGGAGATGGCTGGCTCAGCTCCTGGCCACTTTCTAGGATGATAGGGGAGGGAAGGGGAGTAGGAGAGTAAAAGAAAAAAAACCCCAAAGCATTCTGGAATCAAGCATAGGCAGATTCATGGTGCTACTAGATGTGGGGAAATTGTCCAGGTGTTTCCAAAATCCAGAGTTGCCTCTATGGGGGTGGGTGGGCTATAATTCATAGGGTTTGATATTTATTGATTCTCAGGGTCCATATGCTGCTGCTTTCAGTGGGAAAGCCTATTTAAAAACACATCTGAAAAGACAGATGCTCAACCACTGAAACTACAAGAGGACTTTGGGTACTTCCTTTGATGTTTCTGAGCCTTGGTTCTTCCTCAGCAAAATTGGATGATAATCACTGCACTGCCTAAAATGGGAGGGTCAAATGAGATAATGGACACAATCTATTTTGGAAATGTAAAGTCATAAGATTACAGATTTAGAGCTGGAAGAGGCTTCTGAGATAATCAGGCCCAACTGTTTGATTTTTGAAGAACAGGAAATGGGGGCTCAGAGAAATCAAATGAGATTCACTCAGAGTTACTTGAGGGCAGAGGACTATGGTCATGCTGGTCCTTGCATTCTCCATGGCTTAGCCCAGCATCTGGCACATAGTAGGGCACCTTTAAAAATGCTTGGTAAATTGAACTGAATTGAAAGTAACATAGCCAAGATCAGAACCCAAATTCGTTAATTTTAAATCCTGTGTTCTTTCTACAATATCTTAGTGCTATGCAAATGTGAATTATTGCAGTGGTGTTGCTATTGGTGCTGCTAGTGATGATGGTGATGGTGATAGTGATGATGGTGGTGATGGTGATGGTGATGGTGATGGTGATGATGATGGTGATGGTGATGGTGATGGTGATGATGGTGGTGATGGTGATGGTGATGGTGATGGTGATGGTGTTGGTGATAATGATGGTGATGGTGGTGGTGGTGGTAATGATAGTAGGGTGATGGTGATGGTGATGGTGATGGTGATGATGGTGGTGATGGTGATGGTGATGGTGATGGTGGCAGTGGTGATGGTGATGGTGATGATAATAATGACAATGTCAATGATGACCAGGTATGAATTCTGTTGGCCAAATCTCATAATCTATGAATACTCACCAGTATGTCTAGAACATAGAATCAATTTGGAATAATTCAAAAAGAATTCCAGTGCCTGGGGAAAACAGATATGGCTTCACCAGGTAGTTTAAAGTCAAGGATCCATGATAGGACTTTTCTGATGGTTACATCCTGATGTATGCCAAAATTGCCTTGACTTCCTTTGTATGTATGTATATGTATATGTATATATATATATATATAGTATATACTTGCATATTTATTTTGCATATATTGTATATATATTTATATACACTTATATATTCATATGTTATTTCCTCTAGTGCAATATAAGGTCTCTAAGGACAGGAACTGGTTCGCTTTTGCCTTGGGATCCCCAGCATCTAGCATGTTGTTGGCACATAGCAGGTATTCCATGAATACTTCCTGATGGTATGACCAAAGACCCTTAATAATATGTATATGGAAGCGTTCTTCATGTTGATGGTGAAAGGACAGCACAGTGCTTCAAGAAACTGAGGCCACACCCAACCCACCAAATGTCAATGCTCAGCTGGGCTGATTTCAAGCAGCAGCAAGAACCCACAGGGATAATGCTTATCTCCTAGCCTCTTGGACTGAGCAGTAGGCTGCCTGAAGTAAGTGGTTCTGCAGTCCCATTGCTTACCTCAGTTTCCTCAAATATAAAATGGGGATAATGATAGCACCTACTTCTCAGGGATGTTGTTTGGACCAAGTGAAATAATATTAAATGTTTTTTAAAAGTGCTTAGCACAATGCCTGGCACATAGTAGATGCTTATTTATAGTAGAAATGCTTATTCCCTGCCATTGTCCGCTTACAGCTGTCTGGTATTCCATCTTACTTCACCCCTGAGTATGAATCTCTCCCCATGCCTCGCCCAAAGTTTGATGCTGAGGCCTCTGGGCCTAGAAAATGTTGTCTTGTCTTAGTCCTTGAAAAGATATGTTATTAGCATTAGTGATATGTGCTAACTCATATGATTAGTGATGAAGCTTTTACTATAGGCTTGTACCTGAGATACAACTACCCATATTGTATAGTACATAAAGGCCTCTGAATATAAACTCTGCAGGATATGTCCTTGGGAAAATGATTTACTTTCGTGGCCTGAGGTGACGTAGTCCAACTTCTTACCCAGTATAAGAACTGACAATCTTCCCAACAAATGGTCACTCAGCCTGTGTTTGAGTGTCTTTAGTGATGGGGAACTCAGAGCCTCCCAAGGCAATGACTTTCACTTTGGGGGGATGGGGGTGGGTAGCTTTGTCAGGGGGGCAGCTAGGTCGAGTAGTGGATAGAGCACTGGGCCTGGAGTCAGGAAGATTCATCTTCCTGAGTTCAAATCTGTCCTTAGATACTAGCTATGTGACCCTGGGCAAGTCACTTAACCCTGTTTGCCTCAGTTTCCTCATCTGTAAAATGAGCTGGAGAAGGAAATGGCAAACCACCCCAGTATCTTTGTCAAAAAAAACCACACCCAAATGGAGTCACAAAGAGTCAGACATGACTGAAATGACTAAACAACAACAGTAACAATTTACAAGACATTCCTTGGAGCCAAAATTTGCTTTCTTCTAACTTCTACCCATTTCTTCAACTCTCCAAGGTCAGGCAGAGTACCTCTCTCTTCTCCTAAAGAGAAAAACCCCCCACAAATGAAGAGACTTCATAGCATCCTTATCATCTCCTTTTCTTCTATCTCTAAGATCCCTTCCAGCTCTAACATTCTGTGAGTCAATGTGTCTGAGGGTAACTAGCACCCCTTGACAAGACATATCAGCTCAATGTGGCTAGACCCATTTACTGGCTTGGGTAGAACATGGTGTGATGAGGTTAAAGTGCTAGGCTTAAGCCCTGGGTAAAGATAACAGGCTAGATACAAATGCAGTCTCCCGACCACTGGTGGCCATTCTCCTAATCCCTGTCACCCACTCAGCAGATAGATCTACCTTTAGTCAGTGAGGGATTAGTCAAGAGACTATTAATGACTTCATGTACCTCATCACCACCACAGGAAAAAAAATAGACCAAAGCATAATTCCTAGTGAGGGGGGATTATCTTAATATATGAAAGACAGTCTGCATGAAAGAAAGCATGGAGAGCAGAGATCCATTGTGTGTGTAATAGCACACAGTGTATCTCTATTTGCACTAGGTGGGCCACTAATTGTATGGAACTTTCAGTCATATATGAATATGTGCCTCCCACCTCTCCCATCCAATGGCCAACTTAAATGTTCAATGCACTACACTTTCTCATGGAAAAGAGTAATATTGTGGCCTTAGCAAAAAGTACTTGAGAGGCACTCTTACATAAACTGTGTCAGTCAGTCGACAAACATTTATTAAGCACATGCTATGTGCCAGGCAGTGGGGATGTGAAAAAAGGCAAGGAAAAAACCCACAGTCCCTGCCTTCAATTGGCTTATATTCTAATGGTAAAAATAACATGCAAACAACAATACACACAAAGACACGTAGAGTACAAAGGGGAGGTCATCCCAAAGGCAAAGCATTAACAGTAAGAAAGCCAGGGAAGGGCTCTTGTAGAGGTGAGAGTTGAACTGAGGCTTCAATCAATCAATAAACATTTACTAAGCATCTACTATGTGTCAAGCACTATGAGAAGTGGTAGGGATACCAAAAAAAGGCAGAAGATAAGCTTCAAGGAAGCCAGAGAAGCTGGGAGGTAAAGGTGAGGAAAGCTGAGATGAGAAACCATCTAGAGATGAAGGACATTTAGAGATGATAAACCAGCCATAGCGAAGGCACAGAGTCTGGAGATTAGATTTCATGTGCACGAAACAGCAAGAACAAGTCCATGAGATCAGAGAGTATAGAGTCTTAAGCACTTGTCCAGTCATTAGTATTCATGCTTTGCTTCAGATCCACTTCTATTTTTCATAACTTTCCTCTTGTCAACGCTCACTCCCCCACTGCACTGATACCAAATTCCCTCCAGAGAGAAATGGAATTGAGAAGGGAGACTCGTGGGGCCAAGGGTGTCCAAGAGTTGCCAGAACAGAAAACCTCTGCTGAGTGTCAATGAGGAAAGAGTCTGAGCTGTGCGCCAGAAGACCTGGGTGCTGCCCCTAGGGCTGCCACTAACTTGCTTCATGACATTGGGCAAGTCACTTCCCCTTTGTAGACCTCAATTTCTTTCCCTGGAAAATAAAAGGGTTAACCAATATCAAAGGCAGTACTGTGGTATTCTTCATAGACCTAGCCATGGGAGAATTGGACTCCAGACACACACTGGATGTGAGACATTTAGAAAGTCAACTTAACCTCTCAGTGCCCCAGGCATCTCTCTAAGACAATTAGCAGTGGCATGCTAATAAATGTGTAACAACCAGCTAGGGGGCAGGGAGAGGGAGATGTACACATAACACACTTTTAACTTTAATCTTCATTATTATTATTATTATTTTCTACACCACTTTAAGTCTAATAAATTAAGCACTGATTTATAACATGTACCAGATTTCTGAAGTGTAAATGCTCACAGCTAGGTGACACAGTGGATAGATAGCCAGCCTTAGAGTCAGAAAGACCTGAGTTCAAATGTGGCCTCAGATATTTCCCAGCTGTGTGACCCAGGATAAGTCACTTAACCCTGTTTGCCTCAGTTTCCTCATCTGTAAAATGAGCTGGAGATGGAAATAGCAAACCTTTCCAGTATCTTTGCCAAGAAAACACCCAACAGGGTCACAGAGAGTCAGACATGGCTGAAAACAACACAACACAATGCTCACAATGAACATTTAACAATCGGCTCAATCCAGGTTCAAGTTGGCTCTGGAGTACTCCTGATTAGAAAGTACAAATGAGTTGCCAACCTGCATCAGTGAAGGAAGTTTCTACATTAGAAGTCCTCCATACTAATGTAATTACAGGTCTGAACAATATATATGTGTGCCTGTATGTGTATACATATATACATATATCACAATATATGTGTGTATATATCCACACATACATATAGATAGATAGATAGACACAGAGACAGACAGACAGACAGACAGACAGACAGACAGACAGACAGACAGACAGATAGATAGATAGATAGATAGATAGATAGATAGATAGATAGATAGGTAGGTAGGTAGGTAGATAGGTAGGTAGGTAGGTAGATAGGTAGGTAGATAACCTCTTCATTCCCTTAGGTCAGCCCTTTGGTTTGGAGAAACTGACTCACTTAGGCTGCATACCCTCCCAGGCTTCCCCAGCCTCTCCCACCCCTTTGCACCTGTTTGGTTTCCACATTTAAATACTTGCCTTAGTTTTTCATGAACCCTTTTGTGCTATACTAAGCAGGTATGGCAAGTTAAGTGACCACTAAGGGTTGAAGCAAAACCCAGAATGCCCACTCAATCAAACTGAAGCCATTCAGATTCCCTAACAGTGGGCACAACTTTGATTTCCTCAGTGGTCATTTAACTTGGGGCTCCCATGACCCCTAAGAGTCAGAGTGGGCAAAGGTGCCACCGATGTAGCAGATACTGGCATCTGGGACAAGCGTAGTATCAATCTTATAGGGAATCCCTGGGGATGGCAGGAGAGTTGGGCTGCCCAGGGCAGGAAGAAAGATGTGAGGCAGAGTCTCACTAGGTAACCGACCTAGAAGATGATCAAAGAATATCAAAGGAAGGAAGAAAGGGAAAGAAAAGCAGGATCTGGGAGATCGAACAGGTCCCAGATGAGTTCACCACTTCCACAAGCCCATCGCACAAAACACCCTTTCCCAGCAAAAGAAATCTGACCCAGTGTTCAGCTTTCGTTCAAGGAGGAGAAACTTTAATTAAAAAGTCAATTGCAGCTTGAGTGCACCTGGTAATGTGTGCAATGGCCTTGAGCCAATTAAGAAGATCCTACCTTTTTTTTTCCTTGGCTCTGCCCGAATGGGTTTACAAGCCAAGCTTTTAGAAAAGAAAAGGGAGGCAGGCGTGGAGGGGAACCTCTTATTTCAGGGAAATGTCCAAATCCTACGGAAGCAGGGAGTGGGGTAAGGGAGGCAGGAAGGCAGGCAGAGCCTCTTATGCAAAGGCAGCCCCAGATTTCTCCAGCTAGGGAGGCCAGATTCACTGATGGCCCCTTACATGCCGCCTTCCTTCCCCCCTTTACCCCTCACTGACCTTCCCCCACCCCCCAATCCCTGCTGCCGAAGCCCATGCACTAACAGGAAGAAGAAAAGCAATACGGAATCCAAGCAAACCTGGCAACATCTGCTTCCTGAAAGTGTATCTGATGCTCTATTAAGAACCTTGCTGTTGTTCAGTCGTTTCCAGTCATGTCCAACTCTTTGTGACCCCATTTGGGGTTTTCTTGGCAAAGACACTGGAGTAGTTTGCCATTTCCTTCTGTAAGAGCTCATTTTACAGATAAGGAAACTGAAGCAAACAGGGTTAAATGACTTGCCCAGGGTCACACAGCTAGGAAATATTTGAAACAGATTTGAACTCAGGTCTTCCTGACTCTAGGCCCTGACTCAAGAACCTTAGTGTAAAGGAACTGAAGCTATATGCAGGAGCACCTGAGAGTAAAGTCTCCCTGCCCCTGGGATAGGGGTCAGCCAATTTGGGATAGGAAGGAAGAAGTGGGCCCACTTCAAAAAAAAATCTGGCCAGGACGTAGCCGCCTGTCCTCCTCGGCTACCCAAATGACAGGCAGACATAAGATGACGAGAGCTCTGTACAGACACAACCACAAAAACGCAGGTCCTATAACACTTTGCTGCTTAATGGGGATGGCAGCAAGATGACAGAAGGTCAGAGCAAAGAAGAACCTTAGAACCTTAGAAGAACCTAAAGAAAACGTTAGAAAACAGAACACAGACAGCCAGAACAGGAGGGCCCTTAGAACATAGAACATCAGAGCAGGGCAGCTCCTTTGAGCACAGGGTATCAGAGCTAGGAGATCACTTAGAATGTTAAACATAGAATATCAGAATGGCAAGGGCCCTAGGAACATAGAACATGGAATATCAAAGATGAGAGACACCTTAGATCATAGAACACAGAATGCCAGAGTGTGGTAGGCCCTCAGAATACCAAACATCAAATATCAGAGCAGGGAAGGGACCTTGGAACAAACAATGTGAAATTTCTAGAGCTTTAAGGAACCCAAGAAGTAATCACACCCAAACTCTTCTTCCTACAGAGGAGGAAACCAAGGTCTGGAGGGAGAAGACATTATCCAATCTTGGCAGAACCAAGAAGGGCTCCCAGGCCTCTGGCCTCACCTATCTGGCTGACCACTTTCCCTGGGTCTATGTCCAGCACGCTCCACCCTGCCCTGCCCTGGAGCAGGTTGGAATAAGGCCTGTGATGGAGATTCAGTGATCATCCTCTCTGTTGTCTCAGAAGAATGAAAGGTGACAGCAGGTTAATCTGTGATGGCTTACAGATTTCCCACTTAGGAAATTAAACGCTGGATTACCAGTGGGGCACAGAAGCGCATAATTTGGGAAGTTCCACTCAGATGGGAATCCAAGGTTGAATTTGTAATCTTCATGGACGATCCCTATCATTGCAAGCCAGCAATGAGACCCATGGCTGCAGCCCCCGACATCAGTTCAACAGATGCCTTAGGTTAAGGGGTTAAGCTCCATGCTTATCTGAACACTACCATAGGTAAGGTAACGGGGCATAGTGACTAGAACAATGGATTTGGAGTCAAAAAGACCTGGGTTCAAATTCTGCCTCTGACGTTTACTAGCTCCATGGTCCTCGGCAAGTCGCTTAATGTCTCTGAGTAGCGGACAAAGGTCTAATCCCAGTGTCTGTTCTATAGCTGAGGCAGGCAACGGACCTCAGGAGTTATCTAGCCTGACCCACGCCTGACTAAGAATCCTTTCTCAAATAGCCCAAACAATTGTCCTTCAGCCTTCATTCCAAGGCCTTTGGTGAGATGGACCTGAATTACTCTGGAGGGGGCCAATTTTGAGGAGTGCTCTCCTTGTCAGAAATGGTGGCCTCTCTTCCATTACCGCCCACTGCTCCCAGTTCTGCCCTTTGGGGCTGAGCTAAACAGGTCTAAGCATGAGACGGCTCTTCAAATCCGTAAGCACAACCACCCTGCCCCACCCTTAATGCTACAAGCTAAACACCCTCAATTCCCTCAACTGAGTCGCACATGACGCATTCTCCCTATCATCCCAGTCACCCTCTTCTGAATGGATTCCAGGTCTTCCAAAACTCTGGTGCTCAGATCTGAAGAGAATAGGACCCCAGACGAGGCCTGACCAGTGCAGAGTACAGTGGGCCTATCGCTTCCTTTATTCTGGACATTATGATTCTCTTAATGCAGTATAGGATAGAAGCCAGGTGGTGCAGGGGAAAGAGCTCTGGGCCTATAGCCAGGAAGTCCTGAATTTAAATCCAGCCTCACTCACTTGCTAGCTGTGTGACCCTGGGCAAGTCACTTAACCCTCTGCCTCAGTTTCCTCAACTGTCAAATGAAGATAATACTAGCACCTACCTTCTAGGGTTGTTGTGAGGATCAAATTAGATATTTGTAAAGTGCTTTTAGCACAGTGCCTGGCACATAATATGCATTATGTAAATATTAGCTAATAAGTGAAAAAGCCCTTTCCCTCAACGACCTTCAATTCTGATAGCAAAGCCAACACATATAGCTGGGTGGAGTAGTGCATAGATCACTGGACCTCTGGTCAGGAAGTTGTTATTCAGTTGTTTCAATCATGTCCAACTCTTTCTGGCCTCCTTTGAGGTTTTCTTGGCAAAGACACTGGAGTGGTTTGTCATTTCCTTCTCCAGTTCATTTTACAAATGAGGAAACTGAGGCAAATGAGGTTAAATGACTTGCCCAGGGTCACACAGTAAGGGTCTGAGGCCAGATTTGAACTCAGTTCTCCTGACTCCAAATCTAGGACTTCAAAAACCACTGTATAACATTAAACCAGCCCACCACTAATGATGTTCTTCATTATTTCTTTCATAGCTACTATATGTAGCATTAGGCTTTGCAAAACTCCTAGAGAAAAACGTCAAACCCTAGATGAGGAAAAAGGAATGGAACTATTCAGACTGGGGTTTTCTAATACAAGCACCAGATCACTACCAACCACCCCTGCAACCCCCACTACCCCCACCACCCCCAGTCCTCTGTGGCCCATGGATTCAGGTGAGACAGTGGTGAGGCTGGGAGGTGAAGACTGAATTCCCTGTAACTAGACAGCAACAACTTTTGAATTAGCTGAATGTGACTGGTGGGACACACTTCTATCTTCCCCTCATTACATACATGCCCTAAATAGAGACTAGGAACTGATCATAAGAAACTCTTCCTCCCTAGGCTATATTCCAGCATGTATTTTCATCTTCTCTCCCACAGAAACAAGAGCTGGTCTTTCTGGGCCTCAGTTTCCTCATCTGTAAACTGAGGAAATTGTACTATATGGCCCTTGAGGTCCCTATCAGCTCTAAATCTGTGATCTTGTGACCCCACACATCTCTTGCTCTGAGATCTGTGATGAATCAGTATTTACCATTGCTTCTGAAAAGGACATAGCATTGGTCTGCCTTATGACTCCACTCGCCATTCCTGTGACTCCCCAGACCAGAACTCCCTACCCTGGCTCCCCCCTCACCTAGAAGAGTCGTCACCTCCCCCACTCCATAAGGATGTGAGCTGAAGGACAAAAACTGCCTCCATTTAGTATTTGTATCCCCAGTGCCCAGCACTGTGCTTGGCACATGGTAGGTATTTATTAAATTTGTTTTCATTCATTCATTCACCTTCAAGTTAAACACTACGATTGAGTAGAGGAAAATAAGTAGAGGAAAAACCTTAGGCCTCTGTTCTTCTTATGACCCCCTGCCACTTGGGTTATCACCCCTGGAGACTAATGGCCAAGCTGACCAAGGTCATTATTAATTCAACAAAGGTTGCTAATTGGGTACTTGATCATACTTGTCACAGACCACTGCTCCCTTCTGGGCAGGCTTACTGAAGAGGGGGGAAGCACCCCATCAACACACACACACACACACACACACACACAAGAATTATTTAATTAATTAATTAATTAATTAATATGGGTAGGCAAGACGCAGGCTTTGAGTTGGGGTTAGAGTAGCAAGCTCCTAAGATCCTGTCTAGACTTGGAATTCCAGAGTTCTGTGACTATGCAATAATGACACACATGCTTTCGAAAGAATTCCAGAACTTCTTCATAATAAGTGAATATTAGGCAAGCCTTTGCAAGCCTTACGATACTAGAAGGCAGCATGGCTTAATGGTTAGAGCACTGGACTTGGAGTTGAGAAGATCCAGATTCAAAATCCTTCAAATGCTTATTTCAGATACTTGGGTGACCCCAAGGAAGTCACTTTATTTATCTTAGCCCCAGTTTCCTCATCTGTAAAATGGGAATCAAAAAAGCACTTCCTTCATAGGGCTGTTGTGAGGATCAAATGAGATTGTGTGTATATATGTGTGTGTGTGTGTGTGTACATACATATATAATATATATATAATATTTTATAAGCCTTTAAAGTGCTATATAAAAGTTAGCTATCATTGTATAAATATCAGCTATTAGGACATTTGGAGCTAGAAAGCCATTGAGTCCAACCCCTTCATTTTTACAGATTAGGAAACTGAGGCATAGGTTAAGTGATCTGATCTGTTAAAAGTATATGACAAAACTTGAACCCAGTTCCTTCTGACTCCAAGGCTAGGATGTCACTATTGCCCTCTTCAAAGTTGCCCCCTTTGGAAGCTTATTCCAACAAGTCTGCCCCGCTTATGCCCTTTTCAGAACCCCTTTTTGGGAACGGGCTATGGAGTCAACTTCTGAGTGACAATAAAGATATTTATCCAACTCGTTTCTTGATTCTTATGCCTTTTTCTGATCTCAAACCAATAGTTCCCCAGCTCGATTCCCACCCATCCCCCATTTTATGGTATTTGAAGACTTGCTGATTGAGGCAGAGCTAGTCTTCTTCCTGGATACTCAGATGAGAAATCGTTTCTCAGTGATTGGCCCCCCATCACCAGATACCACAACTGACTCCCTCTACACAGCTGAGCAGTGTCTCAAAAGTTACAGTCCCAAACGCACTGAGACCTGAGCAAGGATGCTGCTATACAAGGCATCCTGGTTGCATAATTCACAGAATGGAACAAGGGACAAAGGCCAAGGACAGGAAGCGATATGGCCAATTCTATTATTGGCTGGGCTACACCAAACTGAAAAGTTTATTACTATCTTTGAGTCATACACACATGCCACAAGGAAGCTGTTATAGGTACTTAACTTCGGGAAATAGGAGGATCTGGAAGGAAGTACTGTTCTGTGTTCCCAGAGCAGGATAGAACCAGGCTGCCAAGGAGAAAAGATCATTTCCCCTCTGGGGGCTGGGGGCCAGGGTGCCACAGAAACAGACACAGTAGAAATAAAGACCGTAGAACCGGGATCAGGAAAGGGAAAAAATGTACCTTTTGCATAAATTCTGGCCTGGCAAAACCAAGGTATCCCATAGTCCTTGTTGCAGCCCCAGACCTACACCCATATAGCCCCAGAAATCAAATCCTCTATCTCTTGGCTACAAGGGGGGTGGGAGGAATGGGAGGCCAAATCAAGAAACTTGCTAATTGCCTCAACGCAGATTTTGCAATGGTTCAGTAGCATCCTTAGAAAAAAAATATCCATAGGAAAGAGAGATAGTAAATAGTACCATATCATCACTTGTTGAAAAGTGCCCCCACAGAGGCTTTAATAGAGAAAAGAAAAAAAATAGAAGTGATAGCTTTCTCTCCCCTCCTCCCCTCCTCCCTTCCTTTCCTCCTATGCCAGATGATGGCAAACTTACAGCTCTTTCCCCTACAACCATCCAAGAAAAGGTAGAGGGGACCAAAATTTTTATAAGGCTCAAATACGAGATTCTGGGAGATGTTTCCTGGCTCAAACTCTCCCTAGAGAGCTCATAAATTGGTTTCAAGGTTTCTGGTAATAGATGTAGTTGGAAAGAAAGAATGGCTCAGCCTTTAATTGCCTTAAAAAGATGGGTCCTAAAGCCAGTGATTTGTCAATCAACAAATACTTAGTGAGCACCTATTTTACTTGTAGGGCACTGATCTGAGGTCTGGGAGGAAGAAAGGTACTGACAGCTCTAAGAGGTAAGCCTTTCCCTCAAGGAGGATCTAGTTTAATGGGGGAGATAAAACATAAAGCATCTGAAGCCACTTGTAAGCCATATAACTTTTAAGTTAGTAATAACAATGATTATAATAGCTAGCACTTTAAGATCTACACAGCTCCTCAAAAACACAAGCCTGTGAATATTATTATTGCTGCCATTTAGGTTGATAATGGTTAAGTCATGGGCCCAGGGTCACACAGCTAGCAAGTTTCTAAGGCAGGATTTGAACTCAGATCTTCCTAACTCCAGGTGCAACAGTCTTATCCACCATGCCAAGCTGCTTCCCAATTTATAAAACCTGGACATCTTCTCTCTATAGGATTTATAGCTGGAAGAGATTTCCCAGGTCATTTGGTCCAAACCCCTACACCCCTATTTTACTGGCAGGCAAACAAAAGCCCAGAGAGGTAAAGTCATTTTCCCAAGGTCATTCCATAGCCAGGACATGACTTAAGAAGTTTGAAAATGCACAAGACAAAATAATTCAGCAATGGGCAAGAAGCCCCATTAAGGCTATTACTAGTTGCCAAAAAACAAACAAACAAACAGACCAAATAGTAAACGTTCTTGAACTTCAAAGAATCAATGAATCAGTGAGATCTATGGTGGTCAGGGAAGGCTTTGCAAAGGAATATGAGCTGGCTTTTCTGGACAAAGGGTAGAGAGAAGGCAAAGATGGAGACAAGGCAGAGGGACTCTGGGAAAGAGAAAGGAATGAGAAAGATATGACAGTCCTAATACCTGAAGTCAGCTATCATGTCCCTCTGAGTCTTCTCCAGGCTAACCATCCCCAGTTATCACAAATCTATCATCATATAAAATGGACCTAAGGCCCTTCCCCATCCTGATCTTCCTTTTCTAAATATGTTCCATCTCGTCAATGTCCTTCCTAAAATGTGGTGCCCAGAACCAAAAACACAACTCCAGGTGAGGCCTGACCTCTCCTTCCCAGAGCACCCCCCTCCCCTCTCTCCATGTAGCCCATCCCACCTCCCCAAAGCCACCACTGCGGTAGGATGCTGAGAATACAATGACAAAAATGAAGCTGTCCCTGCCAGCCAGGAGTTTACATCCTCCTGATGGGAGGCCATACAATACACACACAAGTAAGTCAATACAAAATCTACAAAAGTAACAGATGGTGCTCGGGTGGCAATAGCTTTGAGCCGAGTTTCGTTCTGGGCGCATTCTCACCACCTAAATGATATTCTGGAAAAAGAGGGACAGTCTGAACACACAGAGAGAGAAAGGTGAGCCAGAGAGGAGCTGGTGATGACTTGACATTTAGCTCTTGCTACCTCCCCAGAATGCTGACAAAACAAATTACAGTTGTAAACTATAGGTGCCTGTTTATACAAAACAGTTAACAGGCATTGGGTCTTTCGACCTTCCTAAACAATGTGGCCTAACATAACCATAGTGCAGGTGTTCAGCAAAGTGATCAAAGCCAGCCCCAGCCTGAAGTCCTGGTGAGATTTGGTGGAGGACACCTCCAGCAGCTGGACAATGCCTCAAAGATTTCAGCAGCTGGAAGACAGGAAATGTGGGCATTTTCTAGTACCAGGATCATATGTGGATTGGATATCTAGACAAGACACTCTAAGTCAGGTGGATCTGATCTGCCCTCTCATCTGAGATGGAAATGAGTAAGGACCACTTCATAGGGGTGGGGGGTGGGGGTGTAACTGGGTAACTGGGATTCTGATTTCTCACCTTCATGAGGGAATCTCTTCCCTTCCTCAAAGAGGGTGACACTGAGACAACCAAGGGTCCAAGCTGTCCCTACTGGCCCTACATAGACTTATTTGTGATCTAATAGAAAAGAATTGGGTTTAGGTTATTATTAATCACAATAATAATATTAACTAGTATTGTTTTTATTACACATGATAGAGATGGGGATTTAGAGTCAGAAGATCTAGGTTTGAACCCTAACTCTGCCATTTACCCTCATGTGACTTTGCCTAAGTCACTGGGTCTCAGTTTTCTCACCCGTAAAATTAGAATTTGACTAGGAGACTTCTATGGTTTCTTCCAGTCTTATATCTATAACCTTTACATCCATCAATCCACTTACCAAGAGATAGTACAACTTCTCCAGTTAATTTACTCTTACCTACCACTCAAGATGGGACCTAAGTAAGCCATGACCACATCAAAGCTAATGACTTGGATTCTTGGAGGTAAAATGGACTAGCTATAAAACTAACTAGGACAGCCAAGTGGTGCAGTGGATGCCAAGTCATAAGGACCTGAGTTCTAATCTGGCCTCAAATATTTACTAGCTGTGTGACCCTAGACAAGTCACTTCACCTTGTTTGCCTCAGTTTCCTCATCTGTAAAATGATCTGGAGAAAAAAATGGCAAACCACCCCAATATCTTTGCTAAGAAAACCCCAAAATTGGGTCATAGAGAGTCAGACACCACTGAAACAACTCAACAACATTGAAACTAACAACAAGGTTGGCAGAACATGAGACTTGGTGTTCCCTCCATCTTAATTTTGTTAACCATTTGAAATATCCTTCCCTTTCAGAGAGCAAGGTAATCCCCACATGCCAAAGGTGATCTGTTAGAACATACTTCTGGCTTTGCTCTAAATGAGGAACTATTTAGCCACTCACTCGCTCTTTACCCTACTATCCTTATTCATTCTTTTGCTCATTCCTCCAGTCAGCAAACACTTTCAACCATCAGTGGAAAGCAACTGAAAAGTTGAGATGCAGAGATGAATTCCCTTATCTTGCTCTCTTCCTCCCTCCTCTAGCTCCCTTCTTCCCTACTGGGTCTCCTTCCCCAAATATCTGATATTGAGCTGTGATGAGAGGAGAAGGAAAGAAAGTCAAAGTCTTATCTCCATAACTTGTGCCATTTCAAGTCATGGCAAGAGGCTCAAATGAGAAGTTTGGAGGTACGGATGCTGGTCCCCGCTGTTGCTAACTCCATTTGTGACCTCAGATAAGTTCATTCCTCTTTCTGATTCCTACTCTGTAAAGTGAGTGGTAAAGACACCACCACCACTCCCTATCTATGTGACTCTGGACATGAGCCTTTCCCTTTCTTTTTCACACAATCACAGACTTTTTAGAATTGGAAGGGTCCTTTGCAGCCATGTATTCCAACCCAACAATTTTGTGAAAAGAAGCTTCTGGGATTAGTCAAGATGGTGGAAATGGGTGATCCTCACCTTGAAGTCTTAGGGAAAAGAAGGAAAAAGTTTCACTGTTTTTGGTGATACAGCTCCCAGTCAGCCAGGGCAAAGTGGAGAAAAGGAATCCAATTCTATTCATAGCAAGGATTCTCCACCATAACATGCCCAACAAGCTATTATCCAGTCTCCTCTTAAAAATCCTAAGGAAAGGAAACCCACCACCTCTCAAAGCAGGCCATTCCACTTTTGGACAATTTTCTCTTATAAAAAGTGAGGGAAATGAGTAAATAGAATGACTGTTTACTTTCTGTAAATCTTGGACAATTTACTCTCTGTGACTTTAAGCAATTTATTTATCTTCTCTGGGCCTCAGTTTCTTTGTCTGTAAAATTATGGAGTTAGTTGGACTAGACAACTGTAAGGTCCCTTCCAGCTTTAAATCTATGATTCTAGGATGACCTTTCAGCTCTTTTCCTACATTCATAACTTTACTAAGCACTTATTATGTACAAGACCCCATAGGTAGAAATGAGGGGCTACTAAGAAGATGGCCTCCAGGACCACACAAAACTCACAGTACAGAAGGAACATAAGGCATTGTCCACAAATAACCATAATGTTTATTAGGGAAAGAAGGAGCAGTCATGGCAACATGATAAAGCAGGAAAAGCCCTGGATTTGGAATCAAAGGGGCCAGGCTTGAATACCGGTTCTTTTACTTACTGTGTGACTTCGGTCATGTAACCTCTCCCTGTCCTCAGTTTCTTCACTTCTATAACGAGAGGATTGTACTAGGTGACCTTAAGGTCCTTCCAGCTCTAAATTTATGATCCCGTGATCCTGAATGTGATCTACGAGCCTATCTAAGGAATCTGAGTTCAAGGGGGAGAATCCAGATCTTTGGCACTTCCTAGGAACAAAGAGCTCATGCAGTCCTGTGGTGAGGGCCAGTTTTCTTATTCCCTGTATAGCAAACCCCAGGTATGGGATTTATTGAGAGTGACTTGTGATTTGTATTTGTCACTCCTCCACTGCATGAGAACAGATGTTATTTGTTCCTAACTCCCAGACACCTGGAACTAGGAAAATTCCCAAAGCTCATGTAATTATCACCGAGCAGGCAGAGTTTGTCTGAGCAACTTATCTACAAGGGCTGACTTTGTGGATGAGAAAAGGAGAGGAGAGGAGAGGAGAGGAGGGGAGGGGAAAAGGGAAAGAGAAGGAGAAAAGGGAAAGGCAAAGGAAAAAGGAAGAGAAGGGAAGGGAAAAGGAAAAGGAAAGAAGAGGCAAGTCAATTTCACCAGAGACAAAACAAGAGTAAGTCCCATCTGATTCTCCCCCTGGAGTTCCTGGAGTGTTTAGGATAACCTGATGGGAGAAGTTGACCTTGACAGGAAAGTCTCAGAGCAGTGAGGGAAGGGTCACCACACAGCTCCTAAATGAAATGCAGAAAGGGAAACTGTGGCAAATAGATTGGAGAGGATAATCACACAGAATCTCCCAGCTAGAAGGGACCTTAGAATTCAACTAGTTCAGTCCAAACTCAAACAAAAATTCTGAAATGCAAGAAAATGAGGTCTATGGTGTGCCACTAGTCTGCCAGTCTAGTAAATCCATTTAAAAAAAAAAAGAAAATGAGTAAGCCTGCTATGAACTATTTTCAATGAAGCTATTCTACAGAATAGCTGTAGAGATGCCCAGTAATTTGCAGGGAAAATAAATACAAAGGAAAAAAACAGCAATACAATCCACAGGCTCTGATTTTAAACCCAAGTACACAAAATATGATTAACAAGCAAGGTGAACTAGAGATTATAATAAGAGGCAAATTTGACCTCGGGAACTGGTGGGGTTGGACTCTTCCCTGGAATATGGCTCTAGAAGAAAATACTTATTCAAAAGAAAAAAGAACAAAGAACATTGGAAGGAGGTGGCCACATAGCATTAAATACTAAGAAGCTTTTTGCTCATGTGATCAGAGCAGAAGTTTGATGCAGAGCATTTGGGTGAAGATCAACAGACGCAGAAACTCTGTCACTGAAGTATGCTATAGACCACCTGGACAGAAAGAGAAAATAGATGGAGAGTTTGGGAAACACCTCCATGTCAGCCCTGGAGACATAACATAATAGTAATGTAGGATTCTAAGTTTCCAGAAATCTTCTGGAGCTCTTCTCTGCTGAAAGCAGCATACTTAATGAGTTCTTTGCTTGTTTCAATGACATTTCCATACTTCAAAACAAGTGGCTTGTTCTTGAAGAAGTCATGCTGTTTCTTGGTGATCACGGTTCTTTTCCTGGGTGCTGTAGTAGATACAGCATTTAACCTGGCTTCAGGAAGACCTAAATTTAAATCCAGCTTTAGACACTAACTAGCTGTGTGACCCTAGGCAAGTCACTTAACCTCTGTCAGTCTCAGTTTCTTCATCTGTAAAATGGGGATAATAAGAGCATCTACCTGCCAGGGTTGTTGTGAAGGGAAAAAAATGAGATAATATTTCTAAAGTACTTTGCAAACTATAAAATGCTATACAAATGCTAGCTGTTATTGTGTTCACCCACCATCTCTTTAGTAATCTGTTCTAGAATTTTACCAGGGATTGAAGTAAAGCTCATAGGTTTGCAGATTCCATTCTCTTCTTTGAAAATACTAACATTTGCCCTTTTGCAATTCCATTCTCCATTGACAATGGCCCAGTAGTCACATCTGTCAATTATTTCAGTACCCTAGGATAGAGTTCATTTAGGCCTGCTGATTTGAGTTCAGAGAAAGCTAGGTAGTGAGGAAGAAGCTAGGTAATGAAGTGGGATCAGGCACTAAATCTGGAGTCAGGAAGGTCAGAGTTCAAATCCTGCCTCAGACATCAGCTGTGTGACCCCAAACAAGTCACTTAACCTCTATTTGCCTCAGTTTCTTCAACTGAAAAATGGGGTTAATAAAAGTACCTACCTCCCAGGATTGTTGTGAAGATCAAATGAGATATTTATAAAGTGCTTAGTACAGTGTCTGTCACTTAATAAATAGTAGGCTCTTCCTAATAAGTGCTTATATCCCTCCTTACCAAGGGAAACTAGGTGCTTTCTCCTCTTTCTCATTATCCTTAATTTCATTTCCCTATTGATTATTTTTCTTCCATCCTTTCTAGTCCAGAATATTCTCCTGGGCTGAGAAAAAAGAAGCAAAATACAAAATGGATAGTTCTTCATTCTCATCAATTAGCATTGTCTCTAATACCACGATCTATTTTTTCTCCAAATTTCCTATAGTCTTTATCAAATAATTATATTAATGTTATTTGATTATTTCACGTATGTATTTGACATTCCCAAAACAGATTACTATAAGCTTCTTAGGAAGAGAACAAATGTGTCCTACCATACTAACAACATGCTCATTATTAAATGAGTTCATAAGTGAATGATGACTGATTAAATGAATAAATGAATAAACGAATGAGCAGGCCATATGCTTGCGTGTCAGTCAAGAACTAGAATTGATCTCTCTGCATAGCCTCATCAGGGCTTATGGCGGCACATCCGACTGGGAATCAGAAGGCTTGGATGGACCTCAATTCCACCACTGGTTAAATCATTGCCCTTCACTAAGTCTCAATTTCTAGCTCTGTAGAATTAGGAAATTGGACTAGGTAGTCTTTAAAGGCCCTCCCAGTTGTGATGATTGACATTTTATGATGTATACTCATGCTGCAGGGGAAGAGCAGGTAGTTAAGCTTAATATAGTGTGTATATCTGTATATAAATATAAACAAAGACATATGTGTGCACATATGTGTATGTGTATGTATGTGTATACATGTATATAGTAAGAAGCAATGAGATTTTTGAAGTAAGTTGATCTGTGATCCTCCTCTGGAAAAGGAAAACAAGGACTGGACTTCTTTTTAGAAGCATCCACAGCCTTTTCCCAGAGACATTTTATGCCTGAATTCCACAAGCTTCCCATTGAGACACTTTGTTAAAAATTATTTCCAAAATATTTCCAAAAGCAAAGCACTAAAAGCCAAGTTCTTCTGCTGTTCAATAAGCGTGGGAAACTGTTAACTCCCCACTTCTAGGAGTCTTAACCAAGAGAGCCATTCAGCAATTTTTTTTTAAAGCCCTAAACAGCTGATTTGTACAACAGGGCTCACAGCCACCCAGAATGCTAATGACGCCCTCAGCACTGCTGGGGATCGGGCCACACTGCAAAGACACTGAATGTGAGTGGAGGCTGGCAGTTAGAGGTCCAGCCACTGGCCTGGTTTGGGCCTGGAAATCTCCCCCATCTTCCCCCCACGGGCTCTGGCAGAATCTCTATGTGCAAATATATAGGCAGGGAGCACTTTTTTTACCCCAAATAATAGATCTGCTCCAAAGACAGAAGGACTACACTGTCCTATGTATAACACGCTGAGTAGGAACAATGGGGGCCATTCTTAGACTTGACCAGTTGCTTCCTAACTTTGTTTCCTCACCTGTAAAATAACACTAACTGGACAAATCACCTAACTGCTCTCAGCATTGGCATAGTCATTTATAATTTTTTTTGGTCTAGATCTGTGATTTTATAGGGACCCCTCTCCATTAGAAAACTCTTTCTACCAATCCAGATCAATAACTTCTTTAAATTTTCTCCTCTTATTTCCCCAAGGCAAATGTGTTCAAGTGAGCTATCCAGAGTCACACAGCCAGTATGTGGTAAAGGCAGGTCTGCCTGACTCAGAAGTCAGCTAGTTGTCTACTATCCCAAGCTGTCTCTGTAAAGGGATAGGGAATGAGTTCTTGAGTATAGAAAATTTCTGGGGAGGAGACTCACTTTACCCAATCCGGTCAAAACCTTCTCAGAAATACATAGTCTTAGAGTAGGGGTTCTTAATCTGGGGTCCAAGAACCTCTAAAGGGTCCATGGATAGATTTCAGTTCTATGAACTAGGATGGGAAAAAATGCATCTTTATTCCAATATGATTGGCTTACTTTATCATCCTAAGTATTTCATGTTATGCATTTGAAAACATTATTCTGAGAAAGGATCCAAAGGTCTCAGCAGACTGCCATGACCTCCCCTCCCAAAAAAAGGCTAAGAAGCCCCATACTAGAGAGTGTCCTGGGACACTGAGAGTTGAAGTGACTTGGCTAGGGAATAACACCTGTTGTTTATATCTCACCGAGTTGTTGTGAAGACCAAATGAGATGCTATAAGTAAAATTCCATGCAAACCAAAATGGCAGCCCTTATGATAAAGAGCAGTATGAAGTAGTAGATAGAAAACTGACCTGGGCACCAGGAGGACCCAAGTTCACAGACCTCCAACACAGACTGACTGTGTGACCCTGGACAAGTCCCTTATCTTCTCAGCACCGTAGGCAACACTCTATGGCTATTGGTTGCAAAGATGCATTTCCATTTCCTATACAATGAAGTGACGAATTTAGCCCTTATTCTTGCATTTCAGTCACATGGTGAAGGTGAATGAGACAAGAGAAGTCCTTCAAAGTAATCCTTCCCTCTCTGATTCTTCTTCCCTCACTTACCAACAACCTACAGAAGTTCAGCACATGGTGGAACCAAGCACCATGTTTCCCTTGTATCATTTTAAACAATGTAATTCTTCAGGGTAGCACAATCAGTCAGCCAATAAATACTTATTAAGTACCTACCATGTGCTAGGCACTATGCTAATTCCTGGGGATACAAAGAAAGGCATAAAACAATCCCTGCCCTCAAGGAGCTTCCACTCTTTACATTAATGAAGGTGATAACATATAAAAAGAAGCAGATAAGTGCGCATGTTGCGGGGAGGGGCAGGAATGTGGTCTGAGAGGTTACCTAGAGCAGGGGCATGATGAAGTCCTGCAGCCACTGTGGGAAATAATCTGAAGAAGTATGAGTTTCAGAGTTGATTTCATCTTGTAGAATAATGAGTTTCTAGATATGATGAAGTCTAGGAAAGTAGCCAGCTGGGAAATGATGAGGTGAATTCCCTAGGTGCCATCTTTAAATGGAGGAGGATCAGAAATCTGTCCACTATCTATGACTTCAAGATGTTTCTGTAAAGATATAGGTACTTCTGGGAAGAAGTCCCAGAAGTCTACCTTCCACCCTTTCTAATTAAAGGGAGGGAGGAGCTATAGGGATAGCAGGGGTTACTGAGGAGATGTAAGCTTCCCACTTAATTTCACCTTGCAGAATGATGACTTTCTGGAGATCATGACAATAGCAGAGTGCTGCCTTTGGTTAGGACTTGAATGTGAACACTGGGGTGGTGGCAATGGGTAAGAACTGCAATCTGGATAGATGATGGAAATGTGTAATAGGACACACTGAAGAGTTTTGTCCCGAAACTCTTGAAACAGATCCTCATTGGCCAGATGGCTGTGCTCTCACTGATACCACATCATGTGGTACAAATGCCCTTGGCTACCTGACAATACCCTCAGATCTCTAAGTTCAATTGCAATGGTGAAACCACAAGGCCTTGTATTCACCACTTCCATTTCATCTCAGCTCAGAGTAACCTTTATGGCATGGTTAAAGAAAATATGCCTGCTTTTCACTGTAAGGCACCAGCAATATTGTCAATCTGTCTTTAGCAGATGGTTTTTCTACCTAATGACTTTAAAGGAGGTAGAAAAGCTCTAATCAATGCCCAGAAGAAAAATGCTAAGAAATTATACGCAGAGTTACAAAAAAAATCAAAGACATCTCCGACACATTGTCCAGCAGACAAAAACATATTGACGTGCTGTTCCTGAAAGGAAATGGAATTAGATTGCTGGATAACACGTGGGCCGGTCTTCCCGCTACCGTCCACAACTCCCCAGGGATGCTAGCGATCTCAACCTCAAACAAGGTGTCCTCTTGCCCACTTAGATCTGCCTGTTTTTATTACACAAGAGGAATTACAATTTCATATATTACACACACACACACACACACACACAGAGTTCCTACCACTGTTAGTTGCCAATATTTTCTCCCTTCTCCTCATCCTCAAATTATCATATTAATACTTTTTTTGTTTCATATCTTGTATCCCATCAGCACACTATAAGCTTCTTGAAGGCAAGAATTGTTTTTCATTTTGTCTTTTGATCCTTAACACTCAGAGTGGTGTCTTGCATATAGTAAAGGTAATTTTATTTTTTAAATGAATTTTTGTTGAATTAAATTGGATTGGAAAGAGATTGCTTTATTTTTCTCTTAGGCAAAAAAGAAGAGATAAAGATGAATAGCAGTGCTCCCCCTTTTTTTAAAGATTGTATTGCTCTTCTGAGACATTCACGGGGTACTGAAGAGTCTGAAAGACTCAAGTCCCAACTCTGATCCATACTGGCCATGTGACCCAGGGAAAGTCAGTTGACCTCTCAGTGTCCCAGTCTACCTTTGAGCCTATAATTTGCAGAATAATCGGTGGTTTCTTCACAAGGAATTCTTACATCAATGAAATCACAGATACAGAACACACATGTGCACAAAGTATTTTCAAACTTGAAGTTTGATTTAGCATTAAAAAGTCCAAGAGGGTAAAGAGTTACCAAGGAATATGGACTTCTTTAACGTAGGGACAAACTGAGAAGCCCATTGCTATGTGACCTTGGGTAAGGCACACTTTCTGTGTCTCCATTTTCTCCTCAGCAAAAAAAAAAATAAAAATAAAAATAAAAATGAGGAGGTAGGACCTGTGATTTAATTGATATAAGAAACTCCCAATAAGAATACTCTCTCAACCAATGCAGATCAGCAGCTGTTCTGTTCTCAGCATATTACCTAGAATACTGAGCATCACAGGGGCTAGCCCAGGATCAATCAGCCAGTGTGTCAGAGGAGGGATTTGAACCCAGATCTTCCTGGCTTTGAGGTCAGCTGACCTCTAATAACCCTTGCAGATGCACTTTATAATATGCAATGATTATATCTAGTATGTAATCGTAGATTCATAGAGCCCTAAAATATTAGAACTGGAAAGAGCCTTAGAGATTCTCTTAGCGGGGTTTTGAGACTAATTTAAACATACCCATTTCCAAAATGAGCTTCTGGATCCCTCTGGGAGCCTCCTTCTCCCCTCCCCACACAAGTTGCTGAAGGAAAGGGGTACTGGCATGAGTAAAGAGAAAACAAACCTCCTGTTGGGTCTCATGTGACAACATGGAATGTCAGAATGCAGTTGTTTACTTCAAAGAAAATCTGATTTATAAGCCCCAAGAATTAGTAGGAGATTTCCAAACTGCCCTGCTGGACCCCAGGATTAAGACATCTGTTAGGGGAGATAGTGTAATATAGTGACCAGAACAATTCCTCCGGAGATAGACAACCTCCAATCAAATCCCCCTTCTGATCATTGCTACCTGTGTGGCCTTGGTGCTGAGTCTCAGTTTTCTCACCTGTGAAAGGAAGAACTTAGGTTAGACAGTCTCTGAGCTTCCTTCGCACTATAGATCTGTGATCTAATAGGGTTTATAAAAGCACTTATGATGTGGCTCATGCATCTATCTGCTCACTCCTTCACCTCCAATCTTCACATTTAACTGACCGAATGACTATAGTACAGGGTCTGAAGAACACAGAACCCAACACCTCCAAAGTCCTAAGTTATCTCTTATAATTAATCATTTCCTAAGATTTTTATCGCAACACAAGTTGCAAGACTCCCAGGAAGAATTTGTTTTACAGGAATTGGCTTGCTTGAGACTTCCAAAAAAGCAAAGAAAGGATCTGTTTGCTTGATCCAAAAGTCTCTTGTGGAAGAGGTCTACCCTGAGCTACCCATATCTATCCTCCAGTACAACCTGAATGCAGGACTCCTCCAAAGGTCAATTAATAAATTAGTGCTAATGAGAATTTAGCACCAGAACAGAAAGCCAACAGCCATGACCATGTGTCCTGACCACATTCCTACTAGAAAAGAAAAATGACTGGCCAGGCTTTGGACTTGATTATATAAAATAACCTCCTTTCTACAATTAAAAAAAAAGTGGATCTCTTCTCCCAAGGAGATTGGAATTTCTTTGTTGGAAAATCAGTATTCCCTAGAAGTCAATCCATGAAAAGCTTCCCAGGTGGGTGTAAATTGTCAGAGCTTTGAAAATGAAGGCAAAGGCATTTTCTGGGAGGCTCACAATCCAAAATCCTCTAAACCCTGACAATTCCAAGGTTCCCTTCAAAGGCTTCCCTGGGGCACTGGCTGTGTAGGGATAGACCTGTCAGCCCCTCATCACTCAAAGTAAGCAGGGCCATGGACCATAACACAAATGTCCACTGTAAATATGCATCTGTCTAATTGCGTGGAACTGTGAACAAACTGAATATTCATGACCTAACAAAGGGTGTATTTTTAAGTAACTCCAACCAGTACTTAACACACTCTCTCTCACTGAAAAGACCCACAGATTATAGCAGATCCAGGGCTATTGAGATGCCGGGTTACCCTTAGATGGACATGATGCTGAAAGAACCCTGAAATAGGAATCAGAAAACCTGGCTCCTAGACTTATCTCTGCCAGCTGCTTTCAGAACACAGCCAGAGTGCCACCTCCTACATGAGGCTATTTCTGATGCCTACTAATCGTTAGCATTTCCTCACTTTGAAATTACTTTGTATGAAAGAGACTACGGATTTTCTTATCAGTGTATGTGTTATATCCACTTCCCATTCAAGCTTCACAGGTACCTGATTAGTCTTCCTATTAGCACCCCTCCAATCACATCTCTCCCCTGCTCAAAATCCTTTAATGGCTCACGACTGCTTGATGAATTCAATCCGAACTCCCTAGCCTGACGTTCAAGACCTTCTGTGGTTTGTCCCCCAGGCTCCCTCTCTAGACTTTTATGTAGCCTTACTGATTCTCAAAAACTCCCTGCATCATCCAGCCTTTGTACCTTGGCTCATACTATGTCTGTCGCCTGGAATGTCTTTCTCCCCATTTTTTACTTGTCAAAAATCCACCCACCCTTTAAGGTCTAGGTGAAATGCCACCTCCTCTATGAAGCCTTCCCTCTCTCAGACTCTATCCAACACTTTGCATTGTACCTTTCTAATGCCCTTAACTATAATATACAATTGTGATGTCTATACCTTATCCCCCAGTAAAGCACCATGAGATCAGGGACCATATCTCCTATGATGACCCCACATCAAACCCCCTGGAAATTTGTTTTTACTACCAACATTCTACCAGTGTTGCTGTTCATCAGAAGAACAAGGAATATAGGAGTTTCTATGGAAATGGAACTGAATTGTCACACAGAGCAAAGCATTTAGAGGATGGGAACAGACTATAAGATGTAACCAATGAGAAACTTCAAAGACGAATAGGCATAAAGTATATCATCCAGGAAATGCATGATAGGAAAAGAAAGTGAACTGGTCATGTAGTGAGAGTGAGGGATGACAGGTGGGCAGTTGGTACTCTGCTAGTGAGGGTACCTCCCAATATCAGGAGAAAGGAAGGAAGGGCTCTAACATTCTGTGTAGACCCCTTCTGGAGAACTGATGGGAAAAAATGGATAATGTGGCACTGGAAAGACAGGCAAGGATGAATTGTAATAGGTGTGTTAAAGGGAACTCCCAAATTGAGGACATCGTGTATCCACTGGAGTATTTGGGTAATGGGTATCTCCCCCAGTATCTAATATAAGACTAAAAACATAGTAGCGCTTTTTTTTTACAAGTTGGGTGAATCAAATAGAACTTAATTCCTAAGGGAACCAAAAGGACAGGCTTATGCCCCCATCCTCCCAGGGGCTCAGTGACTGTGGAATTGAATCCCCCAACCTTCCTGACACCTACAATAAGTTTCTCAGTCTGTAGCTCTTTCACACCAGTCTGCCCGCCCCTGGGCTACACATCCTGCTTGAAATGAGAAGAAAAGTAAAATCTATCAGACATCACTCCAGGCTTCAGACGAAAGGTAAGGTGGCCATCTGCTTGTTGTGATGAAAGAGAATGAGATAGACATGTTAATATGAAATGTTCGCCTTGTCTTCAGCTCTCTTCTCATTTCTACCCTCCCTTTTTCCTTGTCAAAGCTAGAGTGACTCTTTCCAGATGGAAACCATCAGAAATTATTAGAAAAGTCTTAGTAATTCAAGGCTACCACAAACAAGAAGTATTATACCTATAAACATGACTAGAGGTGATGGGGGAACTAGAACAGATCTCTTGCACCGGACACACAAGTCGGGAACCTGAGCAGGGATGTTTCTAACAGAAAGGAGTCAGAAAAATGTCATGAGAGTCAAATGGCTTAGTGTTATGCTCATCAACATTTTCAATGGTAGCTTAGATTAAAGCATAGAAGGCATACTTATCAAATGTGGAACTGACACAGAAGCTGGGAAGCAGATCCAAAAATATATACATATATATATATATATATATACATATAGATGGCCTAGAACAATAGAGTGAATCTAATTAGATGAGATTATTTTGAAATAAATGTAAAGTCCAACACCAGGGTTCAAGCAATCATCTACACCAATACAGAATAGAGAAGGCAGAGCTAGACAATAATTCACATGAACAAAAGACTGGGAAGCTTTTGTGGATTGTAAGCTCAATATAAATCAGGAACATGGAATAGCAATTCCAAAATATGACTTGATTTTAAGTCTCCTTAATAGAAGTGTAGTGTTCAAGTAATCAATCAATCAACAATCATTTATTAAAAGCTTACTATGTGTCAGGCATGGTGCTAAATGCTAGGGATAAAAATAAAGGCGAAAATATGGCCTCTATCCTCAAGGAGCTCAGGTGACAGTCCCATTGCACTCTGTTTTAATTAGAATAAATATGGAGTATCTTGCTGAGGAGGGCAGCTAGGTGGTGCAGTGGATAGAGCACTAGGCTTGGAATCAGGAAGACTAACCCTTCATAAGTTCAAATCCAGCCTCAGACACTTATTAGTTCTGTGATCCTGGGCAAGTCACTTAACCCTGTTTGCCTCAGTTTCCTCATCTATAAAATGAGCTGGAGAAGGAAATGACAAACCATTCCAGCATCTTTACCAAAAAAAACCCCAAATGGAGTCATGGAGAGTCAGACATAACTGAAAAATGACTTAAAAATACTTTGCTGAATTATAGTCACCACACTTTAGGAAAAATGTCAATAAATATCAGTATATCCAGAAAAGGGCAAGCAAAATGGGAAGAGCTAAGGGAACTGGGGTTGCTTAGCCTAGAAAAAAGAAGATATTGTTGGCAGAAGAGATTGATATGATTGCTATTTTCAAGAAGCACTAATTAGAAACATAAGATTATAGATCTAGATATGGAAGAAACCTTGAATGCCAACTTGTCAAGCTCCTTCTTTTTACAGATGAGGAAACTAAGGCATAGGGAAGTGAGGGGGCTTGCCCAAAGGTTATACAAGCAGTCAGAGTCAGAGTTGAGATTTGAACCCAGATCCTACAGTAACACTACTCTTTCCACATGGTTGTCACATAGAAAGAGGACTCAGACATGTTCTGATGAGCTCCAGAGGGCAGAACTAACAGTTGTAAAAGGTGAAAGCTGACCAAAAGCAGATTTCAGCTCAATGCCTTGCGGGATGGGGATAGGGTGTCCTCTCTCACTGGAAATGTTCAAGTGGAGGCTGGAGGATCACTTATCAGAGATGCTGCAGAGGGGATTCCCTCTTGGCTACCAACTGGAGACTAAGTAATCTCTCTCTTTTTCTCTCTGTCTCTCTGTCTCTGTCTGTCTGTCTCTCTCTCTCTCTCCATCTCTTTCTGTGTGTGTGTGTCTGTGTGTGTGTGTGTGTGTCTCCCCTCCCCAGAACTGTGATTATATCACTGTAAGGAACTCTCAGTGTAGAAACTCTATCTCTGCAGACAAGAAACTATTCTATAACTTACAGTCTTGGAGTATTGTCTGCAGCACTAAGAGGTTTAAGTAACTCACCTAGTATGTGTCATAAGTTAGACTTGAACCCAGGACTTCTTGACAGAGAGGTCAGCTCTCTGTCCATTCCACCATTCTGCCTCTCATGTCTTTTACTGGGAAGGAATTTAGATCAAAGCTGTTTAGAAGGCAAGAAATTGGCTTTCTGGCTACATAACTGATTTAGGACAATTTCCCCACTGTGAAAATGACTTCCTGTAAATTCCCCCACCAGTGTCCTCCCAAGCCTGATGGGGCAAATTGGGGCTGGAGGCAGCAGTAAGAAGTCCTGGAAAGAGCAGGTACTCTATTTTGCCATCCCCTAACAGAGACCTGAGTCCTCTGCCATTCTAGCCAGTAGAACACTCAATAGGGATCTCAGGGAAGAGTGGAAATTTCTTATCTCCTCTTGGAAAATAAATTATGTTTCTTCTCTTCCTTTTGTGCTCCAGGCCTAAATCAAAGATGAGCTCAACTCTATCCCCCTTCAAGAAAGAGAAGCTCCACTTTTAGCTGGGTGCCTCCTGATTTCATTCTTTCCCTGCCTCTTTTTTTCCCTTCTGTACACATAAAATTGCTTTGGTTTGAGAGTTACCACAAGCGACAGCTTTATTAAGATGAAACCACCACCACCATCCTCCCCCCAGCCCCTTAGAGCTTCAGATTTTTCCCATTCAGCTGCAACATGGGAATTTGAGAAGAAAGGGAGGGGGCGGTATCAGTGTAGCAAAGGCCACATTTTAAGCACCACCACCCCTCCCCAAAGGGTTTCAGCATTTGTTTTTCTTTGCTAAGACTTGAAAGAGCAACATAAACTATGAGGTGCCAGAAGTCAAAACATCATGGTACTGTAGTAGGAAAATATTCAGACTCTTGGAATATATGTTTATTTGGCTACAGAATTGTAAATGGCAAAGGATATGAAACCAGATAGGAGAGCAGTGTAGGGGCCAACAGCCTCTGAGACCCAAGTCCAAGTGTGATCTGAACCCAGGCTGCCTTATCAAAGCTACTTGAGTCACAGCATGGTACAAGGGATGGTGGGGGTGTCAGATTTGGAGTCAGAGAGGAACAAGAGTTAAATCTTGTTTTAGCTATTTACTGCCGGTGTGACCTTGAGTAAGCCCTACGTAGAGGGTAAAACCTATGTAAGCCCCAGTTTTTCCTCCCTTTAAAATGACAGGAGACTAGATAACTTCAAGGTCCCTTCTCCTATAAAGAGCTAATGACTCCTTCCAAGTAAATCCTTTGTACTCCACCCTACAGGCCAATACATTGGCTTCCAAAAAGTCAACATGGCTCCCAATTATCAAAGATGCTTCTCAAAGGGTTAAGAAAAGAAATCCAGACTGTCATAGAAACCAACTCTCACTCTTAGGGCCTGGAACAAACATAGGTCTAAGCTGAAGGATCAGAAATGGGATCATAAGATCAAAGTCTTAGAGCAAGAAGGGACCTCAGACGCCATCATACGCTGATTATGAAACTGAGCTTGCCCAGGGTTATACAGGCAGCGGTCATCAGAAGAGGGATTATGGACACAGAGCTATAAAAAACCTTACAAGTTATCTCCTCCAACTCCTTCATTTTACAAATGAGGAAATTAAGGCTCAAGCAGATTAAGTGACTTGTCCAAGGTCACAGAGGTGATTAGTATCAGAGTCAGGTTTTGAACCCAGCTCCTCTAACTCCAAAACCAGTATACTTTCCACCATAAGGCACTGGTTCCCTAAATCAGCCTCCAAGCCTGTATGTAGGTTGGGAGTGGAAGAAGGGTATGTATAGAGAGAAAGATCCTGCTGGTTCATACTCTACCAGGCTCATTTCCGCTGGGAAGGGAAACAGCCCACCAACTCACTACGTTGTCTCATCCTTGACAACCCATCTCTCATGTTTGTCCCTTTGCACTGGTCACCCTTCATGTCTGGAATGCTCTTCCTTTTTCCTCACAGAATCCCTTGCTCCCTTTAAGGCTCAGCTCACGCACCATTTGAAGCCTTTCCTGATTCCCCACAACTGCTATTGCCCTTCCTACCTAAACTGCCATATCTTTAATATGTATTTATTCTATATACATTTATTTTTGTGCTTGCTATCTCTCCTGATAGAATATACCTTAAGGGCAGGGATTCTTTTATTTTTTGTCTTTATATCCCCAGTGTCTAGCATGATTCTTGACACACAGTGGGCCCTTAACAGATGATTGTTGAGTGACTGATTGAGTCTTCTATCACTTCCAGGATTTGGCCCACTTGCTTCCTTATTTTGTTGCCATTATCCATTCTCCACCACCATCCATTCATCACCATCCATTCTCCATCACCATCCATTCTCCACCACCATCCATTCTCCACCACTATTCATTATCCACCACTATTCATTATCCACTACCATCCATTCTCCATTACCAACCATTCATCACCATCCATTCTCTATCACCATGCATTCCCCACCACCATCCATTCTGCCACCTGGGTTCCTCTCCTCCCAAGCCCACTGTGCAGACCCACTGTTTTCTGATTTCTCCCTGCCTTCCTCTTGTGCCAAGTAAACCTAGAAAAAAGTGGCATGCTTTTGGAGAGTTTTTACTACTAGTATCAGTGGAGGTCAACCCTAACACAGGCAAGGTTGAGAGTTTCAGAAGTCATAAAACCCAGCAATAACAGCATCCCTGATTTTTACCATATGGTAAATGGAGAAGCCAGATCACTCTTAACCTCCTTTCTCTAACCGACCTTTCCCAGCCCCCACTTGCCATAGCCTCTCTGACTACAAAGTATATTGAAGCAAGAAAAGCAAGGAAGTGGAGATGATGGCCTGCAGAGGGAAGACATGGCTGTCACTAGAGGGTAGAGTGAGGTAGGCAGTGGTGACTGATAGTCTAAGACAGAGTGTGATGGGTGGGTGACTGTATGTCAAACTCTACTGAGATGATGGAATTCAAGTGGCTAGGCATATGAGTGCATGGGTGACTGAGTGAATGGTTTTATACTCATATGGCTGATAACGGGTGAGCGAGCATACTCTGAGTTTGTGGGGAGTGACTTTGCATGCATCTGACTCTGGGTGGTATCAGAGACATGAAAAGGCTCTATGTAAATGTTATAAACCAATAAAAATTTAGTGTCTGTATAAAGGCTTCTTAAATTCTCTGCCAGGCTGCTGGTAGTAGGTTTTATAAGCTTTTTTTTTCAACCATAGCACCTTCTGGGACACTCTGTAATTATGATACAACTTTTAGGTAGGCAGTGTAGTATCATATAAACTTGACTAACCAGAAGACCAGTGTTCTAGACCTTGCAATGCCACTGATGAATTGTGTCTTATCTCATTTCTGAGACTCAGTTTCCTCTCTGTAAAATGAAATAGTAGGACAAGGTGATCTCAAGCATTAACAGGCTACAATTAATTTTCTGAGCAATAAATCCTTTGTATAAAACAAGATAAACTTTAAAAAAAATTTTAAAGTGAATTTTAAAAAATCAAACTGAATTTGAAGTCTTTAAAAGCTGTTTTAAAAACTAAAAATTAGGGGCAGCTAGATGGTGCAGTGGATAGAGCACCAGCCTTGGAGTCAAGAGGACCTGAGTTCAAATCTGGCCTCAGAAACTTGACTCTGGGCAAGTCACTTCACCCCACTTGCCTCACCAAAAACAAACAAACAAAAATAAAACTTAAATGGAGGCAATTTTATTTAAAATGTTTAAAGCTCAAAAATATTACCCTAGAAGAGGAATACACATTCTAATTATATATGACCATATTTGAGACAATATGCTCATATTGCTATCGCTAGCTAATTTTTGTCAGTTTTCTCAGTCCCGTATACCAGAGTCAATCCTTAACTGCTAGAAAAGAATTAGTTATGAGCTTAGCATCCCACAACACTCCCCTTCATAATGACAATTTTAATAAATTTCAGAGCGAAGGATAACCTGTTTTCAATATGTTTCAAAGTTACAACATTAAACTAGAGGTCATCACTTAAGCACCTGTATTCATCAGAATATAATGGTAAAATAACAAAGAAATTATGTCTTTGGGCTGATTTATTTTATATTGAGATCTCATTTAAGAATTTTAAAATGAAGAAAACTCATCTTTTTCCTGAGCAGATCAGTAGACAAGAAGAGAAGCAAAGATTGAGTTAGCTACATATTTGGTTGTTTATGTCGTTGAGAATAAAAATAAAAATTTTTGGAAACTTGTATATGTGGAGACTTGGGCAACTAAGTGGCATCACAGTTCATAGAGTGCCAGGCCTGGAGTCAGGAAGTTTCACTTTCCCAAGTTCAAATCTAGCCTCAGACATTTACTAGCAGTGTGACCCTAGACTAGTCATTTAACCCCATTTGCCTCATGATCTAGAGAAGGAAATGGCAAACCACTCCAGTATCTCTGCCAAGAAAACCTCAAAAGGGGTCATGAAGAGTCAAACACAACTGAAAAACAACAATAATAATAATTTCTTATTGAAAAAAATTCTAAATATATAAGACACCTAGAGGCCAGGGGTAAAAGAATATAGATTGGGGGAAAAGGACAATTGGGGTTCTCAGTTGCCAGAGGGGATAAATAGGTATCAAGTGCAATTGTTGTTATACCACAGCAAGAACCAATCAATAACCAAACATCTATTATGTGCCTACTATGCTCCAGGTCCTTTTTAGTCACTGGAGATATAAATGTAAAAACAAAACAATCCTTGTCCTGCAAGAAACTAGTCATCTGGCTAAATATGTGTATAATTCTACAAACACCAAGCCCCACACAAATGTCACTCCTCTAGTCAAGGGGTGAGAGGCCAATGTCCTTTATCATTTTCCCATCAAGGTAGCTCAATGATATTGGATTTTAGCCCCATGTTGGGCACATAATAGGTGCTTAATAAATACTTACTTAAATAAATACTGATTGATAGTAGGAGGAATTGGGTTCTCAACCAGACACATCCAATTAGTTTTCCAAAAAGGTATATGATAGAGACTAACTGGCTGAAGTCACAGCTATATTAACATGGGACATGGAAGTTTCCAGAACACAGGCAATCGACTGCAGTAGAGGAGAGGCCCCACAAACCCGACAGGATTTTTAGGCCTTCACAATCATCATTCAGTTTCGGAAGTAGCTGCAAATTTTTTTCGTATGGAGAAAAAAACCATCAAAATAAGTCACTGCTTTAAAATGTATATGGTATGCATTTTCTAAAAATGAAACTACATCTATCTATGAGTTTTGAAGAATATATGCTGTTAAGGTTATATCAAACAGCAAGAAGGCATTTTTTGTAGGGGGAAGGAAAAAAAAAGATTAAACTGAGTGTTCCTGACAAGTGATTTAAATCGCATCTTCCTGGCTGTGATTGAAATTATGACTTAAATCAATTTGATTTAAATCAAATTCACCCTAGAAGGAAGATAAGCCAAAGTCAAGTGGGAAGAAATGCCTAGCTCTGTTCTTCCACACTGACGGCTAAAAACTGGGGGAAACCTTGAAGGGTCTTTCAGTAGTCCTCTGGAGAAAGCAGTTCTACTTAGTGCAGCCTTCAGACAGGATAATGAGGCGCCTTCCAAGTACTGCCCGTAGCACTGTCTCCTCCAAACAAAGCCACATTCTTGGAATTGTCCAGTGGCTCCAGCAGCTTCATTAAGTGGGTTTGAAAAGGTAAATATTTTTAGGACAAAAGGGAAGGCTAGCAGGCAGGCATTTGGACTGTTTCATGACAGCATGAAACAAGGACAGGACTTTACAAAGCAGACAGAGCCTCTAATCTGGAGACTGGGGATTGGATTTGACAAATTTTCATTAACTCTAGTTTGACCTTCTCTATAATTTAATTTATGATCAGCACAGGTTGGATTTGGCTCCTGATATACACATCCATTTGTATTGGGCTAGAGCCTACTAAGATCTCCCTCCCACTTCCCTGTGCACCACAAGGCCTTTCCATTGGCCCTGCTGTTACACCCTCCTATAAATATTGTCTCCCACAGTTAGAATGTGAGTTTGGGGAGCAGAGGTAGTATTGCCCAACATTCTGCAAAGTGTTTGGCACCTAGTAAGTACTTTATAAGATAACTCCATCACCCAACTCTTCTGTTTCACTAACTGTCTGCCATGCCTGGAATTCTCTCCCTCCTAATCTATGCCTCCTGGCTTCCCAGAATTCCTTCAAGTCTCAGCTAAAGGCCTGTCTTCTAAAGGAAGCTTGTGCCAATTCCCCTGCATGCTAGTGCCTTCTCTTTATTGATAATTTTCCATTTATCCTCTATATAGCTTGTTTGTACATAGTTGTTTACATGTTTTCACCCTTATTAGACTGTGAGAATCCCTTGAGAACAGAGACCATTTTTGTCTTGTTTTTGTTTTTTGGGGTTTTTTTTTTGTTTTCTTTTAATTGCTTACTGACTTCACTTGACCTGATTTATAAGTGTTTCCACCCCATCCCATTCTATTCTTTGCATGGCATAGGAAATAGAGAGCTAACCTCAGAACTAGAAAGGCCTAGATTCACATCCTGCTTCTGAAACTTACTGGCTACATGGGGCAAGTCACCTGACCTCTCAATGTTCCAGGTAACTCCCTAAAACTCTAGTGCAGAGAAGGTACCATCCTGTCTTGGTAGAGGGAATTTCCTCATTCTTATCAGGGTCCATGGAGTTCTCTTTACCAGTGAAGAAATCATAAACCTAATCCCTTTCCTAATCTCCATTCCATTCTCAAAGCCAGCCTTAGTTATGGGACCAGATCATACAATTCAATAATTTCTGTGGTTCCTCCCACCCCCTCCCCATCCACTGTAGAAGTCTACAAAGATGCCCATCTTTAAAGGAAACATTCATTTCATTCCATAATTGGACTCAATTATGTAAGTAGGCCAGGGGGGTGTCAAGAAGCCCAGTAATTGTTGTATAGGATGCCATTTATCAACACGTCCACCACTTAATCTATGATGCAGCATCTTAGCCAAATTGATGTAACGACTTAGGTCCCATGCTTCTTCTGGATCCCTAAAGAACTTAATCTGTATTCAAGTGTTTGAAGAGGCATCTGGAGGAAGAAGTGTTTAGCTTGCTCCATTTGGCCCCAAAAGGCAGAATGAGGAGCCGTGGGTAGAAGTGGCTAAGAGCCAAATTCAGGCTAGACGTCAAGGGAAACTTCCCAACACCCAGAGCTGTCCAAAAATGGAATGGACTTCTTTGGGAAGGAAAGCATTCCATCTCAGTGATGGCCTGCAAACGTGGCAGGGTGCCCATTTGGCAAGCAGGTTGTAGAGGGGGCTATTCTTGACCATGGGACTAGATCAGGGGGTCAGCAAACTATAAATCAGGCCTTCTCCCTGTTTTTGTAGGACCTGCAAGCCAAGAATAAAAACAGCTGATGGGCTGGAGTTGACCTGAGGACTATAGTTTGTTAGCCCCTAGACTAGATGACTGATTAGATCTCTTCCATCACTCAAATTATGTGATTCTGTGATTGAACCTGGTCAAACTGAGTCATTCTTTAAAAGTGAGCAGACACCTCCTGTAGCCACTGCCACCGCTTCCATTCTCAATCTCTCTCTCTCTCTTTCTCTCTCTCTCTCATTCTGTATCTCTGTATTTCTCTCTGACTCTATATTTCTCTGTCTCTGTATTTGTCTCTGTATCTCCATGTCTATTGCTTTCTGTGTCTGTTTCGCTCTTTCTCTCTATCTCTACATCTCTCTCTGTCTGTATCTCTATTGCTTTCTGTGTCTGTCTCCTTTCTCTGTCTCTGCATCTCTCTCTGTCTTTGTATCTCTCTCTGTCTTTCACTCTCTTTGTCTCTCTTTTTCTCTGTCTCTCTCTGTCTCTGCATCTCCCTCTGTCTTTGTATCTGTCACTTTTTGTGTCTTTCGCTTTGTCTCTATGTTTCTCTCTCTATGTATCTCTCTGTGTCCGTCTCTTTGTTTTTGTTTCAGTCTCTGTCTTTCTGTCTCTCATCTCTCTCTGTTTCTTGTCTCTCTGTCTATCACACACATGCACACACACACACACATACACACACACACCCTCCCCATTGGGATAGAGTGGCTAAGATAGAAGATCACAGCTACTCCAGGCTGGAATGAAACTCAGAGGCTATCTGGCCAAGATTCCCCACCATAAGTTTGGCAACAAATGGCCATGCAGCCTCTACTCTAGAACCTCAAGACAAAAGGTAACCTCCCTCCCTAACAGCAGCCCAACCCCCTTCTGGACAGCTCTGGGTGTTGGGACTTTGTGCTGCATTTTATTCCTCCTCACCTCCAGTCCAGGTCAGCCTCTCCAGTCTTCAGTTCCTTTTAGCACATTCTCTGGGGATTCCTCCAAGGAGTTCTCCCTCCATCATGGGGATATGAGAAAGATTAACTAGGGAGAGTTCACACTATCTATTGAGTTCCTTTGAGACAGGAAGCGCACCGATATAAAACCTTATTACTGCAATAAAGAGAAACCTGAAAACCCCTTCATTTGGGGGCTGTGTTCTAGGCAAGGCAAAAGGGATTTCTGTAGTGTAAGAGATCAAGGCAGATCTTCTGCATGGATAATAGGAAATGTCAACGGCATCTACTGGAAGAGAGATTAGTTCAATAAAAGAAGAAAGCCCCATTTATGGGGCCAGGGTACAATTTTTGCTTACTTTTCACTTCGCCACACATAACTCACATGGTTATTAATATGGACACCTACTGTTTTGAGCAAATAAACAGCTGCTGATGTTTTGTGACCAAAACCACTCTATTAAAGCTTTCCTCTATAACTGTACATTCTCTCTCTCCAAACCCTAAGAGGCTCTGACAGAGGTGGAAAAAAGCCTGAGTGCCTATATGCACACTAGCCCTGAACAAATGGCTGAAAAGAAGGGGTAAGGGAAGGCACAGAGGAAGAAGAAAGGAGGCAGTGGAAGGGGTTTTAGCAATAAAGTCATATGAGTTCAAATCCCACCTCCAACAATTACTACCTCTATGATCTTGGGAGAGCCAAAAACTCCCTGGGCCTCGGTTTCTTTGTCTGTAAAATAAGGAGGTTGGGTTCCGTGGCTTCTGAGGACCCCTCCATCTCTAGCTCAATGATAAGGTACAAATGAGGAAGGGTAGTATTTCTTGATGAATGTGAATGACTGGAACTTCCCTTCTAAATTGTGAGATAAAGTCAAAGGTGAAGCACAAGAAGCAGAAAAAACAGATAACACTCATCACATCCTAGGCTGTTAAACATGCTTGTTGACTATTGATATGGCATCAGGGAAGGGATCAAGGGTTGCCCTGGTTTTCATACATAGAGCAATGTTTCAAAGGATCACAGATTTAGAGAAGAAAGCAAACTTAAAAAAAACTCCTCTCAATTAATTAATCAATCAATCCAGGATTTCTCAGATACCTACTCTATTGCCAGGCATCGTGCTAAACTCTGAGGAAAAAAGAGAAAAGTGAGACAAGACATCCCTCAAGGAGCTTCTATTCAATTTTATATCATTTTACAATTGAGGGAAACTGAGACCCTGAGAAAGTGAAATGATGTGCTCAACATAACATAGACAGTGAGTAGCAGAGCTGCCATTTGAATTCAAATCCAGCCCTCCTTCCATCTTACCATGCTGCCTCCATACCCCTCCCCTGCTGCCTCCATACCCCTCCCCTGCACAAAGATCACTACTTTAAAGCCCCTGATGCCCCAGTCTCCACAACCTCAATCTATAGCTGATACCACCTCGATGATTACCATATAGTTCTTATTTCAGGAAAGTTCCTGGAGGAAAACCTCTAGTAGTGAATTCTAGGAAAATCTGGGAATCATCCATTTGGGTGAAGTAGTAGAGGGACTGAGAGGTAGAATTTACCATCAAGGTACCGGATTGGATAGTGAGGGGAGAGAGACAAAGATAGCCATTGGGTTTCCCACCATGAAGTTGGAGGGAGAGAGCAAACTATGAACTCAAAGGGTAAATGTGATGGACTGCCTGGGGGTACTCTAATCTACTTTTTTTTAACCTAGAAAAATGAAGAAGGAAGAGGAATTTAAGAGGAGAAAGCCCCAACCATGTGCAAAAAGATAGGGGAAGAGAGTGATGGATCTCAAGGATCATTCACCAGTTGGAAGCCCAGGGCCCCAAGGTGGAAGCTTGGAGTCCTGGGTCAGAGGTGGAAGCTGGGACTTAAAAACATGACTGGAAAGTGACAAAGAGAATATGCACCAATGAATTCATAATCTCATGAAAATAAGCATAGATCCTACTCAAGTGATCAAAACGTGATTTAGTGGACAGAGTACTGGACCTGAAATCAGTTGAAGTGGTGTTCGTATAAAGCCTATGACAAATAGTTCTGGGCCATGGGCAAAAACCTTGGTTTCCTATCTATGAAATGGGGATAAGATTACTTCTAGCACCCACACCATAGGCTTTTGAGGCTTAAACAAGATATGTGAAACACTCTGCAAACTTTAAAAAACCAAAATAAATGCCTGCTATTATTATTATTCAAACAGGAATGTCAGAATTGGAGGGTTGTTTTTTTTTTTTTTTTTAACGTTCCATTTCCAATTCTCCTGGAGAATCTACACCAACCTACGGATTGAGAGCAAGTAACAATTTATGTCAAGTGAGTACAAAATAATGTTGAATTCATTTATTTAGTGCAGCATACTTCTTGAGGTTTTTTTTCTTTTTAAATCTTTGGATTGCCTTTTCTTGCATGCTTTTTTCCCCCTTCTGCTCCATCAAGACATGGCCCTGGTCTATTAATAAATTTTTCAATCCAACCTTAAATTCTATTACTATGCTGTCTCCAAGTATCAATTCCATTGTTACTAATGCAATTTTACCTGCAATTGCTGCTCATTCATGGGAATAACAACAGTTCACATTTATATTACATCCTCACCTCCGATAAACTCAAAGCACTTAGCAAATATCATACACTTCATCTTTAAGATCCCCTTGCTACAGATAGAAGTTAGGCCTTCTTATTCATCTTGGAGATTGCCTGGGGAAAGGGTCACTTCTAAATGGCACCCTCATGCTCATTGAGGCTAACCAAGGAAAGAAAAAACTAATCTCCCGAGTTACGGACTTACACCAAATATTTTGCCACTTCCTACCTGGGGCACCTCAGGCAATTCACCTCACCCATCTCAGCCTCATCAGTAAAATAAAAGGATAAGACTGGATAGTCTCTGGGCCCCCTTCCAGTTCCAAATCTAGGATTCAAACATAATACATGACCATTTCCTAAGTTTTTAAGGGACCAATTTTTACACCACATACAGTCTGTTATCTTGGCAAGCAGCCTGATATTACTGATCGGATGTACATTAATGTGCATATAATGTGTCTAATGTACTTTCATGAAATAAAATTGTTAATAATACATTGTCCCTATTGTTGGAATGAATTAGATTCAATAAGGGAGGATAATGGATTTGGAAATCAATCAGATACTCTAACACACTATTAATTACAATATTCAAAGAAATGTGCTTGAAAGTATCTTGTCCAATAATTCAAGTCCTTTTGCAGATGTTTAATTTCTTGTTTCTCAAAGTTTCCCACTCCCTTCCCTCAAAAAAGTGTGATCTTGCCTATTCCCCTAAGATATTTGTTATTAAAAGTCTATTGTTATATTCATAAAATAATCTTTGTTTAAAATACCCAAATCAAGAATAACTCTTGATTTTCTCAAAACTACCTCAGGAACGTGTGAACTCCTTGAGGTCAGGGTCTTTGTCTTTTATACTTTTGTCCCCAGCACCTAACATGGTACAGAACATACAAATATAATATACTTGCTGAACTGGATATACAATTGCACTCGACCACTTTCCAATCCCCATTCCAAGATGCAAAATGCATCTCTCATCTTTGGCACCCCTCTAAACTTATCTGTATGCTTTGTTTACAGGGCTTCATCTTTCTTCTCCAAATACCAATGTTTTATTCACCTTTATTTTTGTTCATAGATGACCAAGGTAAAAAGCACATTTTTTTTAAAGTTAACCCCTCATTTCCAATCCATTTCATTAAAAAAAGTTTAAGATCTGCAATTTACATTCCCTAGTGATTCCCAAACACCATCTAATTAAATCATTCAAGCAGAAAACAAATTAAAATGAAATATTAGGTCAACCCCCATGAGGAAAATATACTTTTCAGTTTTGACTGAATGAAGACCTTGGGGTGAGTGAGGCTCCAAAACTGCTTCTAATTGTGAGGCCCACCCATCCACATTCGTTAAGATGCTTGGCGACATTTCAGAGAGGCAGCCCGGTTTGCTTTGGAATCAATCAGAAGATCTTGGTTAAAATTCCCACTTTACTCCATGAGAGAAGTTATGTAACTTATGTGTATCAGACCTGGCCTTGATTCCAATTCCTCCTCCAAAATCTCCTAGCTGTGTGACCATGGGCAAGGTACATAATAATAATAATAATAATAATAATAATAATAATACCAATAGCAGCTAACACTTACGTTGTGCTTACTATGCGCCAGGCACCATGCTAAGCACTTTCCAATTATTATCTTATTTGATCCTCATCACAACCCTGAGAAGTAGGTGATATTATTATCATTTCCATTGTACAGATGAAGAAATTGAATCAAATAGAGGTTAAGTGGCCCAGGGCCACAAAGTTACTAAATATCTGAAGCTAGATTTTGACCTCAAGTTTTCCAGACTCCAGGCTCAATGCTCTTTCCACTGTACCACCCACCTACCCTTTAACCTCTGAGCCACAATTTTTTTAACTGAAAAATGGAGATGATAATATCTGTAAAACCCATTTCACAGAGGTTTTGTGATGTTCAAAGGAGATAATGTATATAAAGTCTTTCGCAAACCTTAAACTTAACTGTTGTTAAAGCTTATTTCTTTTGTAATCTGTCTGGATCTCAGTTTCCTCATCTGTAAAACAATTACATGGTCACGTCCAGCTCTAAATTAGCATTCTTATTATTTTATGATTTTTAACTTGCAATATGGCTTCCTTTCAGTGGAAAAGATGGAGGCTAAAGTAGGCTCTGAGGGTACATGAATAGTATTTGGAGAACGTTTATAAGCCACAAATAGTCCTGACTCAGTAGCATAAACTAATAGAGTTACCAACAAGCTCAATCTGCCACGTTGGTCAAGAGGCCATCCATTGGCTTCCTTGAATCAAAACCAAATTGCTTTACTCAGGTCCCATACCGGCATTCTTAAAGCACAAGTCTGATCATGTCTACTCTTCCATTCAACAAATGTCAATGGATCACTATTACCTTTAATATAAATACCAACTCATCTTGGGCCTTTGAAGCATTCCACAATCTGGCTCCAACTTTTCTTTCCAGATGCATTTCATGTCATTCCAACCAAATTGGTTGTACGTGACATCCCTTTTTCTGTTTCTGTGCCCCATGCCAGCAATGCTCCCCTCCCTACATTTGCCTCTTTGAAATCCTAGTTCTATTTAAAGCTCCTTTCAAGTGTCATCTTCTACAAGAAGTCTTTCCTGATTCCTCCACTCCACCCCCTGCAATTACTTTGAACATACATCTTCCCCATTAGAACATAAGCCCCTTGGAAGCAGCCTGCTTTGCTTTTGTTTTTTGTATACACAAAACCTAGCTCTGCCCAGCTTACAGTGGACTCTAGATAAACTGAATTATGCTCTGAAGCTACATAAATATTACTTAGAGGATGATTATAAGCCATGAATAATCCTGACTCAGCAACATAAACTAATAGAACTGCCAACAAGCTCTATCAGCCAACTTGGTCAAGGACCCACCCATTGACTTCCTTGAATCAAGACCAGATTGTTTAAACATCTGTTGATTGATGGATGAATTGAGCTGAAGAATCTTGATCCCTGAAGCTTGGTTCATCGAGTCCTTTAAGACATTTATTCCCTAATGTGCTCAGGGAGATTTAGTATGCCCTTTCAAACCTCTGCCTTTAAAAAGGTAAAGCCTTGTTGCTTTGTTAGCTCCCCCGGGTTTTCTGTTATGAACAATGCCTAATTGCAGGGTTTTTCTTAAAGAAAGTCACAATACCTACTCTATTTTAACAGCACATTTACTAAATGGCTCAAAGCTAATAACTGTACATCTGGCTCTCACAGAAGAATCTTTGCATTGAACTCTGCCTGCTTCTTTTCTGACCAAAGGGAAATGGATGGGAGTATCATAGGATCATAGGCTTTCAAACTCAGAGCTGTATGGGACCTCTGAGGCCACCTAATCCAACTCATACCTGACTAAGAATCCCTCCTACCACATGCCCGAGCACTCTTTGGTTGAAGAATTGCATGGAATGCCAACCCACCACCTCCCGAGGCAATACACACCACCTATTTTTATGACTTGAATTGTCGAGAAGCTTTCCCTTCCATCAAGCCAAAATATGCTTGTCCTCAGCCTCCACCCAGTGCTCCTGGTTCTGACATCCAAGGCCAACAGAAAAAGTTCAATCCCTCTTTCACATAAATAGTCCTTAGATACTTAAAGACTATTATCATGTCCTCACTAAGTCCCAAACAGAATGATGTATATAAACTGTGCCTTTACTCCACAGAGAGTATTCCTCACTCTGACAATAATTAAACTGCCACTTGTTTCTGGCACTCCTCCTGTCTCTCACCTGCTTTGTGGGGCTCCCAGTATTCACGAGTTAGCAATCAGTCCTGTCCAGACTACATTTTAAAATTCTATTAACATTGATTGGTGGCAGTGGTTTAAGGATGTAGGGTGAAACTTTGAGCCCTCCAGTACCTGAGAGAAGGAGCCCCTGGACCTTTTCCCAGAATGCCAAGTTGCCTCATATAATAGTTTCAATGCCCTGACACTCCATTATCTGGCCTAGACTTTGATCAAGCCACCTTTCATTTCAAGGAATGTTCCAGGGCCCCTTTTTCTTGACCCATATCACTCTGGTAAAGCCTATTACTTGTTTGTTTGTTTTCTGCACATGAATTGGCATTTTTTTTTTCATGCATCTAGAAGCTTTCTAAACATGCTATCCATTTATCCAAGTCAATAAGGAAAGAGGCAAATAGCGCAGAATGAAGCAGCAATCTCTGGAGCCCACCACTTTGGAGTGAGCACCAGAACATAAATGATTACTCTTTGGATCTGGCCATCTAACTAGTTCTGAATTCATCTAATGATACTATCATCTGGCCCATATCTCTCCATCCTTTCCACAAGAATAACATGAGAGATGGTCATGTTTGTTATGGTTGATACTGCCTTTTCTAGACCTTCACTAACCAATCCTTTAATAACACAAACTAGAATTTTGCCAAGCATCTAAGACAGATCTGTAGCCTCCAGGCTTCATTTTCTTCCCCCTTTAAAACATCGAAATGTTTGTCCTTCTTCAGTCCTATGCCACCCCTCTTCCATTCTTCAAGGTCTTTCAAATCAGCAGCAACTCAGCTATTACAACTGCTAATTATTTTGGTACCCTGGGATGTAGTCATAAGTTACAGATTTAGAATTGGAAGGAGCTTAGAGATGAAGAAACTGTGGTCCAGAGAGGTTAAGTGATTTCTTTGCCCAAGGTCATGAAGGTAGCAAGTGGCAAATCCACTTTGACTGGGAAATCAAAAGGGCAGGTGGGTGATCTCTTACTATACCCTTACATATTAGGGGTTTCAGCCCCTCATTTGCCATTTTGTTCTAACTTTTCTGGTCCAAATAAATTACAGAGCTCAGCACCTCTGCCTTCTCCCCATGATCCATTGCTATCATCTTGTTGAAGCTGAGCAATGAGTCCTCACTTATGCTTTCTTTGTGCCTCCTTTTCCCTTATTATAACTTGAAGAGAAAATACCTTTGTGGTTGGCCTTAGCTTTCCCATCCAGGACCCTATAACTATACCCCAGGGTCCCAGCTCAGTCTGATGCCCCTATTATGTCTCCTGAAAACACCTATAAATAAAAGTCACACTGATTCTGGGAGCAGACTTGAAATGTTAAAGTCAGGCTACCAGTGAGCCTCATTTCACAAAGTTCTGAATGCCCCTAAGGCAAAAATTCCATTTCTACTGTGGAGTAATTTTTTGGAACCCAGATGTATCTGATGATAAAGTACAAGTAAGACTTAGCAGCAACAGGCTTCTGACAGAGGCGGAAAAGGCTCATTCCGTGGTGGCCTGGTTAATGGACAGAAGGCAGGTGTTCTGTGGAGAGCTGCAGGCTGAGGCCAGTTGTTTCTAACAGATCTGTCCAGCAAAAGAGAGCTACACTCTTTGTGATTCCTGAACAGCCAGCAGCAAGACCTGGCTGGGAAGTGGAAAGCTCCCTTCGAAAGGGAAAGGGAAAAAGCAGAGCCCTTTTTTCACCCCTTTCCAGCCACAGGGGCTGCCGGGTGGAAGGCAGACGTAACTCAGTCTGGCAGTGGGGATAGCGGGTGAGCCCTGTGTTGTTAGATGGTGTGAGTGTAAAATTCAAGTATGCCCCGTGCCACAGTGACTCGTTGAGGTGTGTGGGGGTGTCCCACCTCCTTGTCTCTCTCAGAGGGGGCCCGTCTTCAGCTATGGGCCTGTCGGGCAGGGGGCAGGGCGAGCTCCAAAAGCTGTCACCCCACCCTGGGCAGCATAAGCAGCTTCCAGCCAGCTCCTGGCCAAAAAAAAAAAAAACAAAAAAAAAAAACAAGCAAAGAAACAAGAATATCCTCCTCCCTTCAAGCGAGTAGCTGGGAACGAAGAGCTGACACCGCCTAGCACGTATCAGGAATGCTAGGGAAAAGGGATGCTTTAAGCCTCCCCTCGACACACATAGGCACACATAGGCACACATAGGCACACACAGGCAGGCGCGAGCACGCAGGCACGCACACTCATACATACACATATACACACATAGACATAGACACAGACACGGCACATTCAGCATGGAGGCGCAGGGAAGCAGCCACACTCGACTGTAGGTCCTCAGGATCCCCTTCCCCCCTCAACTCCAGCCAGGACCCGGCTGTGCTCTTCCTAGCCGGGCGCCTCCCGATCTCTCAGTTCCAGGGTCCAGCTTCAGCACCAGCTCCAACTCAAGGCTGCCAATCTAGCGGCGTGCCCATGACTATGCCCAGGGCCCCAGGCTCCCAGCTCCGAGATCTATCACCTGCGCCCCCCTCGGGAGAACTCGGGTGATCAGTGGGCACAAGTGTCCGAGCAGGGGACCCGAGGCTGGGGAGCTGAGGGGCAAAGAAGGGGTGAGGGGAGGGGAGGGGAGGGGCAGCCACTCCACGCCGGGCTTGCGAGGCCCCTCCCCCAGGGCCGCAGGCTGGGGGGGATTCCCGGCTTCCACGCTCCTTCCAGCTGTCCAGCTACCAGCCCAGAAAGGAGAGCAGGGCAGACTGAAACGGCCGCGCCGCCTCCTTTCTTCCTTCCTTTCCCCGACGGGTTCCTGCACGCCCCCCGCCTCTCCCCCACCGCGCGGTGAGGGGAAGGAAGGATTGCTAGGGCCCAGCCGCTGTTTCTCTACCCCAGGCAGCAAGGAATGAAAGACTCGTGTGTGTGTGTGTGTGTGTGTGTGTGTGTGTGTGTGTGTGTGTGTGAGAGAGAGAGAGAGAGAGAGAGAGAGAGAGAGAGAGAGAGAGAGAGACAAGCGTGTGTCTAATTTTTGTGTGACTACGTGCCGGTCACCCCTTTGCCGGTGAGGGAGGGTGTGCACATGTGTCTCTGTGTGTGAATGAGTCTGTCTCTGTGTCTCTCGATTTCTCTGTGTGTGTGTGCGTGTGTGTGTGTGACATACACACACACGCACAGCCCGCCACAGGCACGAGTGGACACCCCCTGCGTGTGCATGTGTATACACAGACAGCGTCTTCAGGTTGGTCACAGGCAACGTCTCCCACGCAGCCACCCTCGATGCGTGCACACTTGCATGCGATCTCATTAGACTATTGTTATCATTAAGTTAGTCACACCGACGCCGGCCGAGGTTACTTGCACGCTCACACAGAAACAAGTGTTCCGCCTCCGCCCTCACCTCTTTCATCCTCCCCATTTACTACCCCCCCGCCCCGGCCCCACACACACATATACACACTCACACACACCCCACCATCACCACCAACCGGTCGGTCCGGCAAAGTTTCCCAAGGAAGCGTCGGAGGCGAAAGGGCTCGGCGTACCTTGAATGTGCTGTTTGATGACATTCTCCAGGTGGTCCAGACGCTCGATGATCCTCAGCGTGTCCCCTTTGTCCTCGTCCAGCTTCTTGTCGGGCACCGGCTCCTGCACCCGCACATAGACGCTGGCGATATAGTTGGTGACCCAGCCCACGTAAAGCAGGCAGATGATGTTGGTCATGCCGCTCAGGATCACGCAGGTGGACACCAAAGTTTTGGTCTTCCTGGTGCACACCATCCTGCGCTCCCTCCATAGAGAGGGGGAGCTCCCCACGCTCCCCCTAGCCACTGGACTGCCCCCAATCCCTGCTGTCCCCACACCCACCCACACGCTCCAAAGGACTCCGCGACCTGGAACCGGCGGGATGGCGGGATGCTGAGCTGCCAGGCTCTGAGGTCCGCAGCTTTGGAAAGCAAAGCCCGGGCTGCTAGCTCAGGGCCCCGAGCCCCCACGCGGGATCTTCGCCGCACAGCCCCAAGTTTGTTGCTCCCGCTGCCTCCGCCGGCCAGGCTAATAGCTCTATTTACTAGAAGACCCGCAAACAAATGGGAGAAACGAAGCCGAAGCCCCTCCGGCCGCCGCTCAGCGGCGCCCAGCAGCCCGGCACCGCAGCGCGCAAGTGTGGCAAACTTTGCAGCTGCCCGGGCGCCTGGCCACGCCGCTCCCCATCGCCCTGCGCCGGCTCTCTGGGCAGACCAGCCCGCGCTGCTAGAAGGAAGGAGGAGGTGGCGGCGGCGGCAGCGGCGGCTGCAGCGGGCCGAGCCCGAGAGCAGAACTGCCCGGCCCCCTCCGAGCGACAAGCGCTGCCGCCAATCGCGCTCCGGCTCGGGAGAGGGGCTGGGGAAGTGCGGCCGTGGACCAACGGGGACCGTGCAGGGGGCGGAGTCCCGGCCGGCGCCCCACCTGCTCTGCTCCGTTCCCCAGCCCCCAGCCCAACTCCCCTCTGGCCCGCGCCCCGAGAGAGGCGGGGGAGCCCTCTCCACCCGCCCCAGAGCCCCGGGCTCCAGTCCCACTGCCGGGCCCTGAGCCAGCCAGCGCCTCGTTGGCCACTGGATAGAAGGGCTTTCCTCCCCGCCCCCGAGGCCTGGGAGAGAAGCCCCGAGGTCTGGGGATTGGGGGGTTGGGGGTGGAGCGGGGAGATCCACTGAGTTCTCTTTTCTGCTCCAACCCCCCCCCCCGCCCCCGCAGGGGTCTCCCTCGGCTCTAAATCTCTGGCTCCTAGCTCCAGGGCTCTCTCGGACTCCTCCTATCCAGCCTGGCCGCTGGGATTCCCCGCCGCTGGCCAGCGCCCCAGCTCAGCCTGGACCTGTCTGGGAGAGCTTCCTTCACCAGCGATTCCCCCCGAATTTGTCCCCGCTGGGCAGCTAGCTGCAGAGGAATCTCTGTGGCTGTGACCCCCTGGACCATCTCAGCCGCCCGCCCCGCAGCACCCGCCATTCCATTCCAGCCAGGAAACATTTAAGAGCCAACGATTTGCACTGCGCAGTGCTAGGCGCAAGAGAGATGCAAGGACTGAGAGGGTGGAGGGAGGGAACAGTCCTTGTCTTCAAGGAACTTACAATTTACTGCAGTTAGCCCCAGGCTCTGCCTTCAGAAGCTGAGACCTAGGTGGGCCTCTTATCCCTACTGCCAATTGCTCTACAAAATAGCCTTGAGGTCCACAACGCTGGCCTTACTAGCGATCACTTCCATTTGTTACCTTCCCCCCCCCCCCCCCCCCACCTCCCACCCCAGAAGAGACAGCCAAGTGACAGCAGGTTGGCCCTTGCTTTCGGTGGCACACAGAGAACGCCAGGAAAACCTGGGTTGGGTTCTGGTTTAAAGACACCCGCTTAGCCCAAGCCTGTCGCCAGACTTAATCTGTCACTCACTGGAGAACTAGGCCAACCACGGAGATAGGGACTACCTAGGGGTGGCTACATTTACTGAGGACTGGAGGGGCGGGGGTGGGGCACGTGCCAGGCTCTGATAGTCACACTTATTTTGTTATTGGTGCGGTTATTATTATTCACCGCTCTGAGAGCGCCCACACAGTACCAGCTGCTTTTAATAAAAGATTTTCTTTTCCCCCTTCAATACCAGATTTCCCTCCTCTTCACCTCACCCCCACACCACCTGAGGGGACATTTTCCCTGGGAAAACTCAGAGAGAGGAGCAGAAGGGGGGAGGACACCCGCACCACATCCTCTGCAATGCCACAACTGACGGCCAACCAACCTCCCTGTGACACTCACTCACCCAAGGGATGGTAGTTGTTGCTGGAATCTGAGACCTGGACACTGGGAGCTTGCCCAGTTCCCTCTTCCTGACCTATCCAGCTCTGAGCACATTACTAGTGTCTCCTCCCCTAAATAATATCTCAAAGGATACTGCAAAAAAAGAAAGGATAATATAAAAATAGCATGGTTCTGAGATCCTGAGAGACTTCAGCCCACATCCTGGACAAGTGTGTTTCTGTGTGTATGTGTGTGTATGTGTATGTGTGTGTGTGTGTGAGAGAGAGAGAGAGAGAGAGAGAGAGAGAGAGAGAGAGAGAATGAAAATAGGCTCAAATCAGAGAAATTTGAAATTTGCTGCCTCCATGAGGGAGAAAACTATCTCCTTCATTTTGTCTTCTCCAAAGCTGTGATTCAGCTCATGGTGAAGTCAGATCTCCTAGCTAGATGAGCTTTTGATTTTTTTTAAATGCTTTATTGTATTTTCATTCATTTTGTTAAGTATTTTCCAAAAACATTTTCAGCTAATGTGGGCCACAATTGGACTATGGGCTGCCTGTTTATGTCCTCAGTAAGGAAGCCTTGATCACATCTCTGAAATATATTGGTCCCATGGCCCTAGATCAGTCATTACTCCTCATATAACTCTCTAAAACTCTCAAAGTTACTGAGCTGGTTCAGCTTGCATTGGTGAAAGGAGTTTCCTCATCAAGAGCTCTCCCACACCAGACCAGTCCCTCCCTTTTAAAATAATTACTATTATTGGCATTCTCCTGTATGTGGTGAGGAGGACCAAAAATAGCAAACCAACTCAATACAGTATCTTAAATAGCTACTTCCCTTTAAAATCCCACATCCTCAAATCCAATCCTTCCTTTAAGAAAAGCAGAATGGCCCGGTAACCTGAGATTCTGCATAGTTGGCAACTAAGAGGTTATTACAGTGCTCACCTTCTATTGCTGTTTGACCCTATTGAAGCAATCCTTCAATTTCTGTGAGCTAAGCTAGAGCTCTCAAGTAGGAGTGACCATCACCAGTCACCCTTGTCTCTCCTAAATCACGATCAAAATGATTACCAGACATGTTACAAATAAAAAAAAAACATAATCAGAAGAATTAATACATCTCTCATCTTCAGAGGAACTATCTAAGGATATAACCCCTAAAGTCTTTTTAAAAATTTTTATTTTATTTTTAATTTATGAAATAAAACAGGTATTTCCAAAACATAGTATAATAAAATGATTGCACTTGAAACTGAAAATCTATTATGTACAGTTTGCTAATCCCTTTAAATATATAATAAAGTTATCATGTAACTTTTTCTTCCTTTTTTTATACCCTCCCTCCCACTATAGAAATGGCTAGTATTAGATACAAATATGTATATGTGTGTATATATGTATATATATATACATATATATATATAAAATCATTCTATGCATACTTCTATTTATCAATTCTTTCTCTGGATACAAATAGCATCTTCCTTCATATGTTCTTTGTAGTTATTTATAATACTCAAAATAACTTATCCATTCAAAGTTGTTCTTAAAACAATATTGCTGTTACTGTATACAACATTCTCTTGGTTCTGCTCATTTCACTCTTCATGATTTTGTGTAAGTCTATTCATGTTTTTCTAAGATCATCGAGCCTCTCATTTCTTATAGTACATCACAATCATATAACACAACTGGTTCAGCAATTCCCCAATTGATGGTCATCCCTGCAATTTCCAGTTCTTTACCACTGCAAAGAGAGCTGCCACAAATATTTTAGAGCATATAGGTTCTTTTCCTTTTTCCTAATCATCTTTGGAACTAGACCCAGTAGTGGTATTGCTGGGTCAAAGAGTATACACAGTTTTGTAACTCTTTGGGCATAATTCCAGATTGCTCTCCAAAATGGTTAGATCAGCTCACAACTCCACCAACAATGAATTAGTGTCCCAATTTTTCTGCATACCCTCCAACATTTGTCACTTTCCCCTTCAATCATTTTAGCTCATCTGATAGGTGTAAAATATCTCAAGGCTGTTTTAATTTGCATTTCTCTAATCAATAATGACCTAGAGCATTTTTTCATGTGACTATAAATTGTTTTCATTTCTTAATTGGAAAACTGCCTGTTCATATCCTTTGACCATTTATCAATTGGGGAATGACTCATATTCTTATAGGTTTTACAAAGTTCTTGATATATTTAAGATATAAGACCTTTATCTGAGAAACTGTCCAAAATTTCCCCCCAGTTTTCTGTATTTCTTCTGATCTTGGCTACATTTGTTTTATTTGTAAAAAGCTTTTATAATTTAATGTCATTGAAATTATCCATTTTACACCTCACTCTGCTCTCTGTCTCTTGTTTATTTATAGAGTTCACCTATCCATAAGTCTGACAAGTAATATGTTCCATGTTCTACTTTTCTTGTAATATCTCTCTTTATATCTAGGTCATGTATTCATTTTGACCGTATCTTGGTAAATGGGATATTGGTCCATGCCAAGTTTCTGCCATACTGCTTTCTAGTTTTCCCAACAATTTTTACCAAATAATGAATTCTTATCCCAAAACCTGAAGTCTCTACACTTGTCACTTGTCAAATACAAGGTTACTATATTTATTTGCTGCCATTAATTGTATGTCTACTCTATTCCATTGATCTACCTTTTAATTTCATAGCCAGTACCAGATAATTCTGATAATTATTGCTTTATAATAAAATTTAAGATCTGGTACTCCTAACCCTCTTTCCTTTGCATTTTTTATTAATTCCTTTGATATTTTTGACTTTTTTGTTCTTCCAAATGAATTTTATTATTAATTTTTCTAATTCAGTAAAATTTTTTGGTAATTTAAATGGAATGGCATTGCATATATAAATTAGTTTAAGTAAAATTGTCATTTTCATTATATTGCCCTGCCTACCCATGAACAATTAATATTTCTCCAATTATTTAAATCTGATTTTATTTGTATAAAAAGTTTTTTTTATAATTTTGTTTATCTAGTTCATGGGATAGTTTTGGCAGGTGTACTTACGGGTATTTTATACTGCCTAGAGTTATTTTAAATGGGGTGTCTCTTCTTTTTGCAGGGTTTTGTTTGTGATATATTGGAATGCTGCTGTTTTAGGTGGATTTATTTTATATCCTACTACTTTGCCAAAATTATTGTTTCAACTAACTTTTTAGTTGAGTCTTTGGGATTTTCCAAGTATATAATCATATCATCTGCAAAAAGGGATCCCTATTCTGATTCCTTCTAGAAAGGTGTGTAGATTGAGATTTGGGAGGATGAGGGGAGAGGATAAGGGAGGGACTCTTAGAGAGGTAGGTAGAATAAGGAATAGGAGAATACAGGTAGAAAACAGGGATGGGGTAAAAAGAGAGGCTAAGAAGGACAATAGTGAGTAAAAATAAGATGGAGAGAAATTCACAAATAACTTTGAATGTGAATGGAATGAACTCATCTACAGAATGGGAATGCATAGCTGAATGGGTTAAAAATCAGAATCCAACAATACATTGTTTACAAGAAACACATTTAAGAATGAGGGATACACACAGAGTTAAAATGGATGGTTGGAGTATAATTTATTATGTTTCCACTGATGCAAAAAAGGCAGGAGTAGTAATTATGATCTCAGACCAAGTTACGGTTAAAATAGATTTAATTAAAAGAGATAAACAGGGTAACTACATGTTGATAAAAGGTGCCATAGACAATGAAGCAATATCAATACTGACCTACATGTACCAAATACTATAGCATCTAAATTTTTAAAAGTTAAACGAGTTATAGGTGGAGATAGATAGCAGTATTATAATAGTGGGGGGCTTTAATCTTTCCCTCTCAGAACTAGATAAATCTAACTAAAAAATAAACAAGAAAGAAGTCAAGGAAGTGAACAAACTATAAGCTAGACATGATAGATATCTGGAGAGAATTGGATGGAAATAGAAAGGAATAGAGTTTTTTCTCAGAGGTTATGGTACTTTTATAAAAATTGACTATATATTAGTACATAAAAATTTTATAGTTAAAAGTAGAAAAGCAGAAATATTAAGTTTCCTTTTCAGATCACAATGCAATAAAAATATATTTAATAAGGGACCATAGATTAAAAACCAATTGGAGAACACAAAACCTAATCTCTGAATGCAGATATCATCTTTATTCAGAAGTACTTTATAGCTAATTTGGGTATTTATAATACTCAAAATGACTTATTTATTCAAAGTCGTTCTTAAAACAAAATTGCTGTTACCATATGTAATGTTCTCTTGGTTCTACTCATTTCATTCTTCATTATTTCATGCAAGTCTTTCCATGTTTTTCCATTTCTTATAGCACAGTAGTATTCCATCACAACCATATAACACAACTTGTTCAGCCATTCCTCAATTGATGGGCATCCCTGTAATTTCCAGTTCTTTGCCACCACAAAGAGAGCTGCAAAATAGATGTCAGGACACCTGCTTAGTGGAGAGGAGGCACTAGCAGCAGTGGGAACCATGAAAAGCTTCTGACTGAAAGTCCACACTGAAATCTGTGATCCATAATTCAATTCAATTCAACAATTATTTATGAAATGTTTACTGTGTATAAGGCAATGTGCTCTCCCAATCTCTATATAGCCATGCAAGTTATAGGGGCCCAGTAAATATTTGTTGAATGAATGTTGGCTTCTCTAGGCAACCCCAGCCTGCTCTGCCTAAATTCTTAAGGGAACTGGTCCTTGAGAGAGTCTATCTCTGCCATTGCCTCTAGGGGAAGAAGTACAGAGGGATGGGGCCATAAATTGCTTCAGAAAAGGAAAAGCCAACACCTGGTTCTTGGGGCACTCTAACAACCCCTACCTGCCCATGTTCCCTTCTTCCAGATGTTACATGAGGAAATCATATATGAATCCCACTCTTGTCATTGGTCCTTGTTCTCAAAGAGGACCAATGACACCACAAGTGTGATGTCTTGACTTGCAAGTGACTTGTTGTCAGCCTCACTCTCTCTTCCAGAGTCATTGGGGTCCAGTGGCAAGACAAAGGTCAAGATGACTGGTGATGACACCAGATGCAGCAGATGACTTTGGCCTGTCTAAATTAAGGTCTTTCCCAGGTCTCAGTTTGTCTGAGTCTATGCCCATTCAATGACTAAGGATTAGGTAAGAATTGAGACAAAATATGGCCCAACTTACCATCCCAAGTACTTTCTTCAAGAAACAAGAAGCTACCAGGGTCTGGCAAAGAAGATAAGTATACAACATCCTCTTCAGAATTTTTTGCTTCTCTTTCTGACTCCGTAATATGAGTTGCTTAAGATACTAACCTTGGAGGGGCAGTTAGGTAGCGCAGTAGATAGAGCTCTGGCCTTGGAGTCAGGAGCACCTGAGTTCAAATATGGCCTCAGACACTTGATACTTACTAGCTGTGCGACCCTGGGCAAGTCACTTAACCCCATTGCCCAGCAAAAAAAAAGAGAAGGAAAAAAAAAAGGTACTATCCTTGGTCCCCTTTTATTTATTTGCCATACACAAACCCTTACTAATCTATGTTGATTCCACCTCTGTAACATCTCTCAAATCCATCCCTTCCTATATTCCTATGCTGTTACCACTCTAATATGGAAGCTTATCCCTCCCACCCATCTCATGCTGCTATAGTCTCAGGCGATAGAGAAAGATGGGAAGATTGCATTTAGTGCTAGAGGTATTAAGGCAAATGATACTTCCTATTCTCAAAAAGCTTATAGTCTAATGAGTATACATAAATGTATGTATGGGGAGAGAGAGAGAAGAAACGCAAAGGAATTAACTATAAGGTAGTTTGGGAGGGAGGGCCCTAGCTATTGAAGGAATCAGGAAAGGCTTTATATAGAAGACAGTGCTGTGTCTTGAAGGAAGAGAGGGATTCTGTGAGATAGAAGAGGGGAGAGACTGCATGGAGGACAGTCAGTTGTTGTTCATCCTTCATTCTTGAAGAGGACCATGACATCAGTAAGGTGATGCCATGACTTGCAAGTAAATTGGATTTTAGTGAGACAGGGCTGTGCAAAGTCACCAGCCTCACTCTCTCCTCTGGAGCCATCTGGGTCCAGTGGCAAGATATAGATCAGGACAACTGGAGATGGCCTTGGATGCAGTGGGACACCATGGCATTTTAAAGCTAAGGTCTTTCCCAATTCTCAGTTTGACTGAGGCCATGCCCATTCAGTAATTAGGGCTAAATAATAAATTAAGTGAAGAATGGCTTCTTTTACCTAGTCAAAAAAAATCAATCTGGGAGGGGAAGACCCTCAAAGTTTCTAGTCAAAACAGAAACAATTGTTACTTACACTTACTCTGAGCCATCAGGGCCCAAACAATGACCAAGTGAGGCTTGGGCTGGGACCTATTGTTGGCCAATCAATGAGAGCCAGAGTGATTTGGGTTTAAGGCACTGTCTTTAAGACAGAGGTCTAGCTGGTAAACCCCAGGATATCTTGTGAGGTGTCAGTGATCAAAATTTATATTCTTTTTGTCAGAGAATCCACAGGCAAGGGTATAATTCCCTATATGGACAGGGGGGGGAAGGAGGGAGGGAGAGAGGGAAGGAAGGAGGGAAGGAAGGAAGGAAGAAGGGAGAGAGGGAGCTGTATCATCCACATGGAAATGGCCAGTTGGGTCTCCAGTGAGCAGCTACAACTACCCACAGATTGTCCTTCATTCTTGAAGAGGACAAGGTGAAGAGAACAAGGCAAGGTGATGCCATGTCTTGCTAGTGAATTCCATTTAAGTGAGGGAGGACTGTACAGAGTCATCTCTCTCTTCTGGAACCATCTGGGTCCAATAGCAAGATATAGATTACGACGACTGGAGGTGACAGTCAGTACAAAAGTATTGAGATGGAAGATGAGATGTCATGTGTGAATAACAAAGAGAAGGCAACTGGATCATAGAGTATGGAGAGGAAATAGTAGTGACCAATGAGGTTGGAAATATTGGTTTGGACTAGATTACAATGAATGAATAAACTAAACAGAGGAATTTCTATTTGATTCTAGAAACAATTGGAAACAGCTTGAGTACAGGAGTGGCTTGGTTAGATTCACACTTTGGGAAAATGTATGTTCCATGACCCTAATACATATAAAATACATTTCAAGGTAATTTAAGGTGAATAGTGAGTCTGAAGTTATTGTGTCATGGTACAGGATAGGTTGACTCAATATTCTCTGAGGAAAGTTAATTAAGGGAAAGGAGGGGAGCAGCATGGTTTAGGGAAAGGGCACTAATCTGGGGGTCAGAAGCCCAAACTTTAATTCCAACTCTTACAATGATTCACTGTGTCCCACAGTTTCCTCACTAGTAAACTAAGAGGGCTATGCTTCATGATTTCCTACAGTTTATCCCTTTCAAAATCTCTGTAGCCAAAGGAAAAAATAAAGGAAAGGAAAAACACCTAAATGCTTATTTTATCAACAAAATGTACTTCAAAATTTCCTAGTATACTAAGGGATGCCAATAGTCCCCCAATGATTTCTTCTCTAGGGAAATGCACTCACCTGCAGAGCCTGGGCTAAGGATGGCAGAACTCTGTGATTCAACATCTAAGGGTGGGAGAAGGGAGGGAAGGCTAGTCAACCATCCTTCTGTAGATACCACTAGGTGTAGTACAGTGAAAGGACTGAGAGAAGGGAGGGTTGAAGCCCAGATCTGTAGTTTAATTGATGTATGGAACTCCAAGTAAGGAAACTCCCTCCATCAATGAAGACCTACATGTTCTCTTCAACTTCTAGTATGAGGTAATGAATAGTTAAGTGATTTGCCCAGGGGTAGCAGAGTCAATATGTGTTAGAGGCAGGACCAACTTAAACCTAAGCCTTTCTAACTCCAGGGCCAGCTTTCTGTCCACCACACCCCTGCTGACTATCTGGGTTTTTTTTTCCTCCCTTAAAATTTTTTTAAAAATCAAAATCAATTCCATCTTAGAATTCCTATAGTACTTTGAAGGTCTCATATTATCTTTATCACATTCCATCTCATACTTTAGTTATTTATAAATCACCCACCACATGCAGAGAACTGCATTAAGAGCCAGGTATAAAGGTTAGGCAGTGCCCTATCCTGGAGGAATTTACAACCTAAATGAGTGAATAGTTTCTTACCAGGTGATTTGGTAAAGTTGGAAACCAAACCACTATTAGTAGACCCTTGTCCTGGATAAAGTCCATAAACCAGGATTTTTAAGCTATTTTGTGTCCTAAGCTCCTTGGGCAATATGGTGAAATCTACAGACATTTCAACCCAATCCAATCCAGTCAACATTTATTAAGTACTTCCCATGTGCCAGATGATTACAAAGGAAATCAATCATATTAAATATAGTTTTCATTAAAAAAACACACATTCACCAACCCCAAATTAAAGACCCCCGCTGCAAACCATACCTCAAACTTCAGACTCTCAATTAAGATGTTAGAGACAGGAGAATCAAGTGGCAATATCCTAGGGGAATTAAAAGTACGGGACTGAAACCAAAACCCTGAGGTTGGAAGGAGTCAGCATAGCTGGAGAAAAAACAGAAAATAAAAGAAGAAACCTTGGGGGAAGGCCATAGTTGGAGCAAGGGAAAACAGATTGGTAAAAGACCAATCAGAGAAATGGGAGAAGTAGCATGATTTAATGAAAAGAACATTGAATTAAGAGGCAGAGGACCTAGGTTGAAATCCCACTTATCATGTGACCTTGTGCAAGTCACTAAATCTCTGTGGGCTTCAGTTTCCTCACAGGAAAAATGAAGGAGTTGAACTATATCCATCAATCAATCAATTACTAATGTTAAGGGGTCCCCTGAATTTGTCCTTTTTTGTTGGCATGTTTTCCAGAAACACTGCACCCAGAGTATGCAAGAGGCTCTGTACTCATTAAAGACGAAGCCCCCTCCCTCAGATGACATAACTTGTTGTTTTCACCACAAGCTGGACTCCCTATATGTTCTTGGGAGGCAGGACAAGCACAAGTCAGTCTCCACTACACGGAGAAAATGTTTGGGCAGCTGGGATCTTTGTAGATAAACATATCTGGTTAACACCAAACACCTATTCACTTTGTGCCACATGATGTGCCAAGTGTTAGGAAGTCAAAAACCAAAATGAAACAGTCTGTGCCATTGAGGATTTCAGGAGAAATAAGTTACATATAAAATTATATACAGAACAGATGACCTCAAAGGTTCCTTTCAGCTCCAAGTCTATGACCTAAGAGCCAGAAAAGTAGAATTATGTAAGGAGAGGGTTATGTGAAATAGGATGGATAACCATGGCAAATGCAGCAAAAAGAAGAATGATAAGTTGGAACAGACAATCAGATCAGGCTAGAAGGGGGACTCTGGTGACATAAGAGAAAATCACTTCAGCAGGTTGGTAAGGACCAAAGCCAGATTGTAAAAGGGTTAAGTAAGTGGGTGATAAGAAGTGGAAGCAACATGTAAGACTACATATTTGATGTATTTGGCATGGGGAAGGAAGAAGAGAAAGGAATGATGGTTAAAATGAGTAGATTGTGTTTCAGGGAAAGACAGGGATAAAATGAGAGGGGATCTGAGCATATTTGAAAAATAGTGACTTCCAAATTTATAAGAACACAAGCCATTCCCCAGTTGATAAATGGTCAAAGGATATAAACAGGCAATTTTCAGATGAAGAAATTAAAGCTATCTATAGCCTTATTAAAAAAAATGCTGTAAATCACTATTGATTAGAGAAATACAAATCAAAATGACTCCGAGGTACCACATCACACCTATCAGATTGGCTAACATGACAAAACAGGAAAATGATAAATGTTGGAGATGTGGGAAAATTGGAACACTAATGCATTGTTGGTGGAGCTGTAAACTGATCCAACCACTTTGGAGAGCAATTTGGAACTATACCCAAAGGCCTATAAAATTGTGCATAGTTTGATCCAGCAATACCACTTCTAGGGCTGTATCTCAAAGAGATCATAGAAAAGGGCCAACATGTACAAAATATTTATACTAGCTCTTTCTGTGGTGGTCAAGAATTGGAAATTGAGGGGATGCTCATCAATCAGGGAATGGCTGAACAAGTTGTGGTATATGAATGTAATGGAATACTATTGTGCTACAAGAAATGATGAGCAGGCAGACTTCAGAAAAACCTGGAAAGACTTGTATGGACCGACACTGAGTGAAGTGAGCAGAACCAGGAGAACATTGTACACAGTAACAGTCACATTGTGTGATAGCTAATTTTGATAGACTTAGCTCTTTTCAGCAATGCAAGGAACTAAGACATCTCCAAAAGTCTCGTGATGGAAAATGTTATCCACATCAAAAGAAAGAACTATGGAGTCTGAATGCAGATCAAAGCATACTATTGGCTATTTTTTATTTTTCTTCTGTTTTGTTTCTTTTTTCTTGCAGTTCCTCCTATTGGTTATAATTCTTCTTTACAACATGACTAATGTGAAAATAAGAAAAAAGAAAAGAAAAAATGGTGACTTCTTTTTTGTTTTATATCTTTATTTTTTATTTTAATATTTTATTTTTTCAATTACATGTAGAAAAATTAACCTTCATTTTTTTACAATTTTGAATTTTAAATTCTCTCCCTCCTTCCATTCTCTTGCCCCTCATCAAGAAGTCAAGCGATGGGGGGCAGCTAGGTGGCGCAGTGGATAGAGCACTGGCCCTGAAGTCAGGAGGACCTGAGTTCAAATGCGACCTCAGACCAAACACTTGACACGTTCTAGCTGTGTGACCTTGGGCAAGTCACTTAACCCCAATTTCCTCACCAAAAAAAAACAAAAACAAGAAGTCAAGTGATTTGATAAAGGTTATACATATGCAGTTATGTGAAACTTCTTTCCATATTAGTCATGTCTTGAAAGAAAAAAGAGAGAGAGAGAAATAAAGAAAATAAAAAACAAAAATACCAGTGTGTTTTGATCTGCATTCAGATTGTTTCAGTTACTTCTCTGGAGGTGGATAGCATTTTTCGTCATAATTCAGAATTGTCTTGGGTCTTTGTGTTGCTGAGAATAGCTAAGTCATTCACAGCTGATCATTGTAAAATATTGCTATTACTGTATGTAATGTTCTCCTGATTCTACTCATTTCACTTTCTATCAGTTCATCTAAGTCTTTCCAGGATTTTTTGAAAGCATCCTGCTCATCATTTCTTAGAGCACAATAGTATTCCATTACATTCATATACCACAACTTGTCCAGCCATTCCCCAATTGATGGACATCCTCTCAGTTTCCAATTCTTTGCCACCACAAAAAAAGAGCTGCTATAAATATTTTTGTACAAATATGACCTTTTCCATTTTTTAAAACTCTTTGGAATACAGACTTAGTAGCGATTGTTGGGTCAAAGGATAGGCACAGTTTTATAGTCTTTTGGTCAGAGTCCCAAATTGCTCTCCAGAATGGTCGGATCAGTTCGCAACTCCACCAATGGTGCATTGGTGTCCCAATTTTCCCATATCCCCTCCAACATTTGTCATTTTCCCTTTCTGTCATATTAGCCAATTTGATAGGTGTGAGATGATACCTCAGGGTTGTTTTATTCTCATTTCTCTAATCAACATTGATTTAGGGCATTTTTAATATTACTATAGATAGCTGTGATTTCTTCATCTGAAAATTACCTGTTCATGTCCTTTGACCATTTATCGATTGAGGAATGACTCATTATTATAATTTGACTCAGTTTTCTATATATTTTCTCTCTTTTTTTTCTTTCACAACATGATTAATATGGAAAGAGGTTTCACATAATTGCTTAAATATAACCTTTATCAAATCACTTGCCTTCTCAATGAGAGGCAAGGGAATTCAGGGAAGGAGAGAGAGAATTTAGAATATAAAAAACAATTTGAGAGATAAGGCCTTTCTGAGAGAAACTTGCTATAAATGTCTCCCCAATTTCCTGTTTTCCTTCTAATCTTGGCTGCATTAGTTTTAACGCAAACTTTTAATTTAATGTAATCAAAATTATTCATTTTACATCCCAAAATTCTCTCAGTCTATTGTTTGGTAATAAATTCTTCCCTTCTCCATAAACCTGATAGGTAAGCTATTCTATGTCTCCCAAATTTGCTTATGGTATCACTCTTTATGTCCATATCATATATCTATTTTGACCTTATCTTGGTATGTTGTTGTTGTTGTTGTATGTTGTATGTTGATCTATACCTAGTTTCTGCCAAATACTTTTATAGCTTTCCTTGCAATTTTTGTCAAATAGTGAATTTTTATCCCCAAAGTTTGGATCTTTGGGTTTGTCATCCATTAGATTACTATGGTCATTTACTACTGTGCATTAGGTACCTAATCTATTCCACTGATCTACCACTCTATTTCTGAGCCACTACAAGGTTGTTTTGATGATTATCACTTTGTAATACAGTTTGAGATCAGATACAGCTAGGTCACCTTCCTTCACATTTTTTCATTAATTCCCTTGATATTACTGACCTTTTGTTCTTTCAAATGAATTTTGTTATGATTTTATCTAACTTTCTAAAATATTTTTAGTAGTTTGATTGGTATGACATTGAATAAATATATTAATTTAGGTAGAATTGTCATTTCATTCTATTGGCTTAGTTTATCCATAAGCAACTGACATTTTTCCACCTGTTTTTTTTTCCATTTCCATTTTTCCATCTGTTTTCATTTTTCCATTGTTCCCATTTGACTTTATTTGTTTGAAAAGTGTTTTGTAATTGTGTTCATATGGCTCCTGGGTTTGTCTTGGCATGTAGACTACCAAGTATTTTATATTATCTATAGTTATTTTAAATTAAATTTCTCTTTCGATGTCTTGCTGCTGGACTTCATTGGTAATTTATAGAAATGATGATGATTTATGTGGGTTTATTTTATATCCTGTGATTACTAAAGTTGTTAATTATTTTAACTAGTTTTTTATTTAACTGTCTAAGATTCTCCAAGTTTACCATCATACCATCTGCAAAGAGTGAGAGTTTTGTTTCCTCATTGCCTATTCTAAATCCTTCAATTTCTTTTTCTTCTCTTTTGCTATAATTATCATTTTTAATACAATATTAAATGTGATAATGGGCATCCTTGCTCACCCCTGATCTTATTGGGATGAATTCTAGCTTACTCTCATTACAGATGATACTTACTGTTGGTCTTAGACAAATACTACTTATCATTTTAAGGAAAGCTCCATTTACTCCTATGCTTTCTAGAGTTTTTAAAAGGAATGAGTGTTGTGTTTTGTCAAAAGCTTTTTCTACATCTATTGAGATAATCACATGATTTTTGTTGGGTTTGTTATTGATATGGTCAGTTATGCTGGTATTTTTCCTAATATTGAATCAGCTCTGTGTTCCTGGTACAAATCCCACCTGGCCATAGTGTATGGTCTTTATGATATATTGCTGCAATCTCCTTGCTAGTATTTTGTTTAGGATTTTTGCATCAATATTCATTAGGGAAATTGGTCTATAGATTTTTCCCCTTTGTTTTCACTTTTCTTGGTTTAGGTAGCAGTACCATATTTGTGTCATAAAAGGAATTTGATAGGACTCCTTTTTTGCCTATTTTCCCAAATAGCTTATATAGTATTGAAATTAATCATTCTTTAAATGTTTGGAAGAATTCACTTGTGAATCCATCTGGTTCTGGAAATTTTTTCTTAGGGAGCTCGTTGATGGCTTGTTCAATTTCTTTTTCTTTCTTTTCTCCAAATTGATAGGCATCCTTTCAATTTTCAGTTCTTTGCCACCACAAAGAGAGACGCTATAAATGTTTTAGAACATTTAGGTTCTTTCCTTTACCCCTTATCATGTTGGGAAATGGATCTAATAGTGGTACTGCCAGTCAAAGGATATATACGGTTTTATAACTCTCTGGGTTTAACTCCAGATTGCTCTCCAAAATGGTTGGCTCAGTTCACAGTTCCATCAAGTATATTAGTATCCCAATTTTTCCACCTCCCCTCCAACATTTGTCATTTTCTCCTTCTATCATTTTAGACAATCTGATAAGTGGGAGAAGATATCTCAAAGTTGTTTTAATTTGCATTTCTCCAATCAATAATGATTTAGAGCATTTTTTCATATAACTACATATGTATATATTATATATATATATACACATACATCTTTGATTTCTTCATCCAAAAATTACCTCTTCATATCTTTTGACCATTTATCAATTGGGGAATGACTCATATTCTTATACATTTGACATATGAGAGTTTTATCCTAGAAACTGTCTATAAAAATTTCCCCTAATTTTCTGCAATTTATTTTTTTTAAATAGGTTAATCTGGGCAATGTATATTTTTGTAAATATTCATCCATTTTGCTTAGATTGTCAGATTTGAAAAATGGTGGTCTCCTACACAGCAGGTGTTTGCTGATTTGATTTCAACCTAAAGACACAGAGGAAGGAGCCAGTGGAGAAGAGATGGATGATGCTATTGAGAAAGGGGGAAAATGCACAGCAAGATTAAGAAGGGGTTTATTCCTTTGGGGATCAGAGATTTACAACCAAAAGGAACCTTAGAAGTCATTAGAGTCTAATAACTTCATTTTAAAGATGAGGGAACTGAAGTTCAGAGAAATGAAGTTATTTGCCCAAGGCTACATAGGGAGTAAATAGCAGAGCCAGGACACAAATAGCATTGACTTTAGGCTGAAGGCATAATGTCTACTTATAGGATCGTAGGAAAGGAGGGGAGGACAAGTATGGAGATAAGGATGTGCTGAAAAGAAGAGACAAATCTGAAAGTAGATGTGATGGTAGGGCATCTTCTCCTCACTCATTTCTTTGTCATCCTCCCCACATCCATTTAGCCCCCTCCTTAATGTCCAGTACTTCATGTTCCCCATTTTAATGTCTTATTCTTTCTCTCTCTTTACCCTCCCTTCATCAAAAGTTACCTCTCCTAAGCCTTCTGTCCATCCTGCTTTTGCTGGTATGACTCAGTAAGCTAATACTTACTAAAATACTAATAGTGATGAGTTATATCTACCCAGATAATCAGATACACACACCACTCCCTTCTAGATAGTTGTTTCTGTGATATTCTAAATGTGGAGAATGGCATTGGCAAAGGCCCAGAAGTGGGAAATGGCATAGCTGAAAGAGTATAGTTCCTTTGGTTGTAGTAATGTATCCACAGTGAGGAGCAGCTGTATGTTTTAGCTGTGATGACCACTACCTTGGATGCTCTGACTGGCTCCTTTGCCACTTTTGCCTTCTCAGGCAACACCTCTTGGGACAACAGAAAATTCAGCATGGATTCCATGATCTTGGCTAAGAGTTTGGAGGCTTCTACAAGCCAGGGAAAATAGAAACCTTTGCTCTGTTTCTTGAAAAAAGAGATGCTCTCCAATCTAGGGCTGTTCCTATGAGTCAGAAGTAACTGAGGGCAAGCAGCCTCTGTCCCGAGATCTGATCATGGCCACAGGGGAGGGAAAGGTAGAGAACAGAACCAAGCTCCCCAAAAAGACTCTTGCCATATCACAGCTGGTCCCATAGAAAGCAGCCTGCCAGCAGTCTTCTGTGTTCATAGCTCCCGGGGCATCTGTGGCATCTGGGAAAGAGCCAGCTGCCTGGTCATGGCATCAGGTGGTATTCTTTTGGAAAATCAACTGATCCTCCCTCTGCCTTGGTCCCTCCCTTTGGCACAAATCCTCATTTTCCTCAGTGTGACCCGGTGCTTGCTCAACCAAGTTATTGTCCAGAAAGAGTCATATTCCACCTCAAAGGTATTCACTCGTATGTCTCTGAGCTCACATGCTCCAAGAAGGGAGAGGCCAGCATAAAGATAAAGTGCCAGAGACCATGGACCCAGCAGAGTGCAACCAAAAGATCACTGAGTATGGGGTTAGAGAAGCAGGGTTCAAATCCCACCTTTCATACTCCCACCTCCATAATACTGGACAAGTCACTGGATTCTCCCGCCCTTAATGGCCTCTAGAAAATGAGGAGTTGGGACCCAATGGCCTCTAACGTCCCTTCCAATCATTAACCATCCTACCCCACGATGCATCAGTGTATCAGGCAAGGGTGGTCTGGGCATATCCAACAGCATCAGGCACACGAACTATCAGAAGTCACTGCTAATACCCCACGACACAGTGAGTCAGGAAACACAACCCCTGCCCTCCAAGTCACATATTCTAACTACACGCATAAAAAAAAATTTGCACACACTGTAAGTGGAAGGTGACCTCAGTGGGAGGGTCAACTGATGTGAGAGAGCGTCGTGTCATGGGGCATCTCTCACTTCATTCTGTAAAGTTATGCCCACCAACAGAAAAGTGACCAGTACTCACAAACCTATGGCAGCTCTAGACCTCCATGGGTCTCTCTTTTCTGTTCGATCTCTGTGGAGCCTATGCACCACAGACCTAGTCTCTCTCCCCCTTAGCACCTTCCCTGGCTGGCTTCCACCCCAATCTCGGATGGACCCAGCCTGGCCAGACACTGTAGTCCTCTTATTTCAATGAGTTTTTCTAAAGGACTTTGCTAGAAGCACAGGGAAAGAAGGTGAAATTACTATCTCAGAGAATGGAATTACTGGGTTCTGGAGCCTATGAATCAAATCCTAAATTTTCTGCCCCAAATCTAGACACAAAGGCTGACACAGCATCCTGGTCTAATTGGATCCTTCCCAATCCATGAGCATCTAGGCCTGGCCCTGCCACTTGGCCACAACATGCTGCCTTGATGTCCTAGAAAGAGTCCTCAATTTAAGGCTAGAGGAACTAGGTCTGAACCCCAGGTTCTTCAACTTACCTGTAACCTTAGGTGAATTATACAATCTTCTATAAAATAAAGATTATCTCTAAGATGCCCCCACCTCTAAATTTATGATCCTATGACCCTAGGCAAGTCCCTTTTTGACTCCAACTTAATTTCCAGTTCCTATTCACTTCAAACCTGATACCCGTCCTGCCTGTCTCACTCATGGTCACCACTTTCTGGTGCTATTGTGGTTCAGTTGTTCAGTGGTGTCCAACTCTTTGTGACTCCATTGGGGGTTTTCTTGGCAAAGATACTGGAGTAGTTTGCCATTTCCTTCTCTGGCTCATTTTACAGATGAGGAAACTGAGGCACACAGGGTTAAGTGACTTGCCCAGGGTCACACAGTTAGTAAGTGCCTGAGGCTGCATTTGAACTCAGGTCTTCCTGACTCCACGCCTGGCACTCTATCCACTGCACCACCTAGCTTCCCAAGGTGCTATTAGGCCTCCACACTTGCCCAATTAAGCTAGGTAGGTACCAGCTCAATTCATTTAAACTTTCTCCATATACCTGGCCTTGCTGCTAACTGTCCACTTTCGCAGGTTCAGACTATTAAGTCATAATTCAGCATTCCCCAGGAGAATGTTCATCAACAATACCTTGGAACTTGGCAAAACCCGTGCCATCATTACATCAAGGAGACATGATTTTCTCAGCATAGAAACTCCCTCCACCAATCACAATACGTGATCTATCTATCTAAGGATAGAGGCTCACAGAGGTTAAATATTTTCTCCAAAGATAATGTCAGAGGCAAGATTTGAACCCAGGTGTCCCTGACTCTGAGTCTAGTCCCCTATCAGCTATACCAAACTGCTTCTACCACAAAACTCACAGACACAGAGTAATAAACAGATTCTGTTCAACCATTGATGAGGGAAGAACATCGTATCACCAATTCCCCTTCCAAAATTGCTTTAGAGTAACTAAGTATAGATTATAGAAATGGACAATGGGATTTCCCAGCAGAAGAGAGATACCTCAAGGGAGGAAATGAGCTGAAGGATGGACAACAGCCAATATAGGGCCCTAAAAATGTTAATGTCAAAGGAAGTTTGGCAGAGTATATAGAGTAGTGGTCTTTAAACTTTTAAAATTCTGTATCCCTATCATTTAAAAATAAAATAAAATAAAATGAGCACATAGAAATTATGTACATGTTTACTTATTTATAAATTACACAATGTACTATGTACTAATAATTGTGTGTACTTTAAAATTTACACCAAAAAGACACTAAAAAAGATAAAGATGAAATCATGAAATAAAATTTTATCCTAGAGTCATTAGGGGGCCACCGAAGTTTATTGAGTAGGGGATCATCATCAGACCTGTGCTTTAGTAAAATCACTTGGCAGCTATGTGCCGAATAAATTGGATAAGGAGAGACTGGAGGTAAGAGGACCAATTAGAAGCCTATTGCAATAGCACAGGTTAGAGGCAAAGAGGAGCAGCTAGGCAGCCCAGTGGACAGAGTGCTGTGCCTGGAGTCAGGAGGATCTGAGTTCAAATCTGGCCTCAGATACTTAATAGCTGTGTGACCCTGGGCAAGTCACTTAAGCCTGCTTGCCTCAGTTTCCTCATCTGTAAAATGAGCTGGAGCAAACCACTCCTATATTTAATAAGATGACCCCCAAATGGGGTCACAAAGAGTTGTACATAGCTAATTAACTAAGTAACAACAACAAAGAGGTCCTGAACTACAGTGTTTGGGGGAAGAAAAAGGAATACATGCAAGAGATGTTATTGAGGTAGAAATGACAAGGTTTGATGGTTAGATATATGGAGTCAGTGAAAGTAAGGGGTCAAGGGTGTTACCATGGTTGCAAAACTGGGTCACTGGAAGAATAATGGTGCCCTTGACAGTAATTTGAGAAAAGTTTGGAAGGGGGTCAGTTTGAGGAGAAAGATAAAGAATGAGGGCTGCAATGCACTCTAAAACCCACCCATGCCTGTACAATCCATTCTGGACCGACCAAAATGGAAAGGGGTGAGATGAGGCTCTTACTCAGAGGTCACTGCAGCAGAAGGACAGAGCCTGCCTGCCTGCCACAGCCACAAGGATTGCTAGGATGGGGGCTTCAGGGGGTAGGACCAAATTTTTCCACCTGATGCTGCTAGGTAGAAAATAGCTCAAATAGCACGCAGGTTCTGGACTTAGTGACCTAACTTCTAATCTTGGACTGATAGGTCTGGTCCCCAGAGCTCAGCTACTACTCCCCTCAGAGTTCCAGGGGTAGCCTGGAGGGAGGAGGGGGTTATTGCTAATTTTATTGCTCATGAGCCCTCATCTAGTACATAATCTATATATTATATATGACAATATATTAATATATAATATAATGAATTAATATTTCTCTAATATCATATAACCAATTGACCAATTGATTTCCCTTCAATATCAATTAACATCAATTAGCTTTTGTAAAGGGAAATTTACTGAGAAGATATAGCAAGACCCAAAGTACAAAAACCTCTGAAACTGGGTTTCAGAAATTGAAACCTATGCTCCACCCCCTCAGCCTTGGGAGAGTGGACTCATATTTAAAATGGTGAGTATCAACTCCTCCCCCTACAAGTTAGCTTCTGTGTATGGCATAGCTGAAGGATGATTGCAGACCTGGCTCTATGGTGCCAGATCAGCTCACCGCCAGGCTGGGTCAACATGGCAGAGCTATGTACACACCAGGCTTGGCTGCTGCAACTATAGACAAACTCTACTGCAGACTCCAGGTGTTGGACTTCTGGAGACTCTTCAGGTATTTTGAAGCACAGAAGGTCATAATCTGAGCCTTTCCATCTCTGATTCTTATTCACCTAAGATAAGGTAAAAATGAGCCCAGCAAGGACCAAAGGTGGCCATGGGTTCATGGCCACATGGTGGCATGGATTGGGAAATAAGGCATTTGACCCTTTTCCCTACTGGAGGTTTATAGCTCTTCCAGCATTTGTCCAAGCCTTTCATATGTATAGCCCAGCAGCCAATGAAAATGTTTTTCATCACCACACGGTAAGCTGATGGAATACAGTCACTGAGAACTGACATATGCTGTGAAACAGGGTGGGCATCTCCAACATGAACCATCACACATTTCTGAAAACAGGCTCAACTGACTTTCACATGGGCTCATGCCAGACAAAGCATCTGACACATGCTTGATGATACTTATAACTGCCCTGAGGAGCCCACAACCAGTTCAAAAGAGGAGAGGTCAGGAGCCTTACCAGAAGGAGAAGGAGGTAGCAGCCAGCAGTGCTTGGGGATAACGGTAGGCGTATTTGTGTCAGACATAAGCCCCTCAACTGGCTAACAGGGTAAGGGTGGAATTCAATCTTCTCACTTTCTGATTCACGGGCCAAACATCCCACTTAAGATCAGACCTTAGTCCTGAGGTAGCCACAGCCTCCATTTTGAAGACCACTGGTATAGAGAACTAGCCAGGGAGTTCAGAACTTCCTCTGATGTTCTGGCATTTTTGAAATAGAAGTCCTTAGATAGGGATTGTTTTGTTCTCTGCATTCAAATCCCCATCACTAGCACAGTCCCTGGCACATAGTAAGTGCTTAATAAATGCTTATTGATTGGCAAATACTAGTTGTATGGTCCTAGGGAAGTCAATTAATCTCTCAGTGCCTCTGACAAGCCTTTAAGACTATATGTTGGAAAGCAGGTGCCAATCTGCATTAACATAAGATGTTCCTCACCTGGATTTCCCTTTACCAACCAAAGTACGGGCCAAGTTAAAAAAAAAAAAAATATATATATATATATATATATATACACACACATATATACACATATGTGTATATCACATATATTACATATTATATTATTCTGTATTATTTATATATGCATTATTATGTATGTATGTATATTATATTATCATGTGTGTATGTGTGTATATGCTCTATACACCTAAGAGAGACCTTTGCCACAAGACAAAGACTGTCCCTGACTGGCTCTCCAGAGAGCTTGGAAGCTCTGACACTGAAATCCAGCCCTTCCCAGGGCAGTTTATAGCAATGGAACCAGTCAAAAAAGGAGAATAGGACACTCATAATGTCTTCAGTGCCCCACATTCTGCTTCCTGTCTAGAGTCTCATCTATAGCAGGAGGAGTCAAAGGGCTTTGCATGGTGGTTCATTCCAGTCCACACAAGGGACTTTGGGGAGAGGGAACGAGGAAGCTGAGAACATTTACTAAGCCCCAGAGCTATTGATCTGGCTAGCATTCTCCATCAGCATAAGCTAAGGTCCAGGGCATAAGTGTGGTTGTTCAGGTTGCCCAGGATGTGTGAGAATGGCTGGTCCCCACCAAGTATAATGAGCAGTGTGACCTTTTTAGATGTTCTACTTACTGGCTTGGGGCACTGTTTGGCTAATAAGTGGGTTTTGTTCCACTCTACTAGCCAGATGGTGAATAACCTATTCAGCAGTCACTAAGACATCTTCCCATAGTGAGGTGACTGGGCTGTTCTGAACAAGGTGATTTACCTGGTTAGCATGGGCTTGAAAGTGGCAAGAATCAGGAGTGTTAGAAAGGACAATCTATTTCCCCTTACAGCACTGCTGATTGGTGCTAACAGCTCACTACCAAAATGGGCCCGGTTCCCTTCCCTCAAAATCTATGGAGTCTGGCCGTTAAAAGAGAAGAGTTTGGGGAAACTTAATTCTGAAACATTCAGGCACCAAAGAGTATAAAGAATTCGAGTGGGTGATTCAAGATTTAAAAAAAAAAATTCCGGAGGTGGTAGCAAAAAGAATGATATGGTAGGATGCAATTATGGAAAGACACATTCACACTCATGCTGCAAGGATCCTGTTCTTAGGATCAAGATTCCCATAGGTTTTGGTCTTTAGACAGCTGGTGACACAGTGGATAAAACACTGGGTTGATAGGAAGTCCAGAGTTCAAGTCTGGTCTCAGACTACTAGCTGGGTAACCTTGGGCAAGTCACTTAACCTCTGTTTGCCTCAGTTTCCTCAACTATAAATTGGAAATAATGATAGTACTTACCTCCCAGGGTTGTTGTGAGGATCAAATGGGATAATATTTATAAAGCACTTAGCACAGTACTAGGCACAAAGAAGGCACTTAATAAATGTTTAGTTGCTTCCTATACCCACTAAAGTGAACAAGGCCACCATGCTATCTCTCTCAAAAGTAATCCATAAGCTGCTCCTACTCCTTTTCTTGACCACTTGCCTCATTAGCGACCTGTCCTTAAAGTTCTCATTTGGCTCCTCCATGATTCTCACCTGGGCTTCCTCTGTCTCCTTTTATCAATGTCAGTAATATCAGAGAGTGCAGGGCTGGTCATCAGGACAGAGAGAGCCCACTGATGGTCAAAGCTTCCAATTAGCTATCTGGCACATCAATGACATTCCTGATGATGGTGTTTGACAGCCATTGTCGGTAGAAACTAGCTCATAAGCATGTGGAAGAAAGGCCTTCATGGTCAGAAAGATTGACTGGTTGCAGAGAACATGAATGTGGAGTGAGAATGAGAGAGACAAGAGTACCAGGAATGAAGGTCAAAGTGACATGTGTGTGAGGGATGTCTGGGGCTTAGGAGACTTTGGAGTTTGTGTATCAATGAATATTAAGGCTGAGAGAATCTTATTCAGTCATTTTTTCAACTGTGTCTCATGCTTCATGACCCCATTAGGGGTTTCTTGGCAAAGACACTGGCAAGGTTTTGCCATTTCCTTCTCCAGCTCACTTTACAGATAAGGAAACTGAGACAAAAAGGCTAAGTGACTTGTCCAGGGTCACACAGTTGGCAAATTTCTGAGACCATATTTGAACACATGAAGATGAGTCTTCCTAACTCCAGTCCTGGCTCTCTATCCACTGAGCCACCTAGCTGAGAATTGGTGTAAATTAAAGTCTGGGGTTGCAGCTTTCCCAGAGGGTATGCAGGATTTGATCTGAAGAGAGCATATAGGGCAGGGGTTGGTAGTGTCCTATGTTCTAGTAGCACCCCTGCAAACATGCACACAGAGCTATGCCAGTAATATAGAATTGTTGTAATCAGATTTGATGCTACGCCATTTACTTGAACTGGCACATTTCTGAGCTTGTTGTGGCTTCTGCAAGGGAAGGCTGAGGATCTGACAAGAGCATTAAGGGATCCCCAAAACTCAAGGCCTGAGTGTGAGACACCTCTACCAATAACACCAGAAGTATCATGGAGGTAGCTCCCACTCTCCAGGCCACATCAGTGAATTAACAAGGGTGGTAAAGAGCGTGGGGGAATGACTAACCACAGAAGTTCCAGAGACTTATTTAGGCTCACAGAGCAACAAATGTCCCAAGTGTTGAGCAGATGAACCACTTCCCCAATTCTAACGTCCCTTCAAGTGATCTATCAATCAGTGCTCTAGGTGAAACAAAGGCTAGTCTTGGCATCAAGACACAAAGCCAATATGTCTAGGAACCTCTTGACTCACGCAGACACCCAAGTGGGAACGTATAGGGCGTGTTATTAGGGTCAGTGATTCTGGTGAAAAGCCAATGGGCATTAGGTCCAACAGGGCACCTCATGGATATAGGGATAGATTCAGAAAGGCACCATCAGCTAGGATCACAGAAGTATAGATGTAGAGCCTCAAGCGACCTCAGAAGTCATCTAGACTGGATGTCTCATTTTACAGATGAGGAATCTGAGGCTTTAGAGGAAGGAGGGAAGAGGAAAGGGAAAAAAAGAAAAAAAAGAAATTTACATGATAACTTTATTATATATTTAATAGGAAAAGCAAGTTGTACACACTAGATTTGAAGTTTCATGTGCAATCATCTTTTTTATTATACTATGTTATGGGAATGTTTGTTTTATTTCATAAACTAAAATTTGATTAATTATTTTTTTAAAAAAAAAAGGTTGAGTGACTTGCCCATGTTCACACAGTAAATAGGAGAGCCAAGTATTGAACTAATATCCCATAACTCCAAATATTGGTCCCTTTCTACTACACAGCTTCCAAGCTGGGCAATTTTTAGCAAAATGACCACTTGGGATCTGAGAGATAGGGATCAGTTGCATTGGGCTATCTTGGGCCCATGATTTCAAAGTAGAGACCTGGGGCACTAGATCCATTGCCGGGGTAAGAATAGTACTGGCTGCAATGGAAGATCCAGGCAAAATCGTTTCCCCAGACTGGAAGAGATGAGGGAGAAGAAGGGGGCGGATGCTTCCTGTGATTCCTCTGTTACAAGGACAGGTCAGTTCCAAGGTCATTGAGGGCTAGAGGTTGCCAGTGCCCCAGACAAGGTTCAGGAGTAAGGCAAAACTGATTAAAATGTTGCCAGTTGAGAAAGGGGTGAGATGGGAAGATGTCATGGGAAGGGATGCAAGGCCTTTATTTCCATGTACCTGAGTTTAAGACCCTAAATAGACTTCATATGGAAGAAAAGAGTCAGGCAAGGTTGGAGTTATAATTCTAATGCAGAAATCTGCACTGTCATTTCTTTTTAGAAATTCTTATGGGGCCTTAAATAGGAAAGAACATAAACTTCATTCCTAAAAGCCATTACATCCAAAAGAATTCAAAAGAACATTTAAGTAGTTGTGTTAATATTAAATTCTGACCACGCCAAGAGTTAAAAGCAAAGAGTTTCTACTAAGAAATTCTTTCTAGATGATCACTTCATTCATCTGCAGTTAAATGTTCTTATTTAAATAAAATTTCTTTTGCAAAAAAGAAAATAAAATATGGTCAGGTTATGCTTTTTGGATGGAATTAGTCAGAAGTACACAGTTCCTTAGGAAGAGGTCAATCTGAAAGAGTAATGAGGAGATAGGAGGAAATGTGGGACCTAAAAGCATTTGAGGACATTGCTGATATATCTCATGCAAAATAGTGATTTAGGAACAAGTCTATAGTTGAGTTTTCTTCAGCAAAGACTAAAGGTGATAAAGAGTGAGAAATTAAAATCACAGAATCAGTCCCCAAACCCTAAGAACTCAAAGGGACCCCAGAGGCCATCCAGAACAATGGCCTGCATGGGAGGGTGACTTGGGGTTTAGGGAGCAGCTGGGAGCCCAGATGGTTTGTGCAGCAGCATGACATGAGGTTGGAGTGGTGGTCCCAGAAGGTTTGAGGCATACAAAATGAATAGAGTGCACATGACTGGAAGATGTTCAGTGTTCTGAGCACTAGCATCCCTTCTTCCTGACACCTTGTAGCAATACTAACACCAGGAAACAAGGATGGAAGGCTATTTACTAAGTCTGGTAAATCAAGATTCTTCTTCCATTAAGTTTTCTGAACTCTTTGTAGTCTCTCCACACTAGCTCAAGTGTCTTGGAGGCACAAAGGGTCTTACGGGAAAGTTTGTGGAAATGCAATAGCCCTAATTGCTCACCATGTTAGCTTGGCTGGCTTTTCCTGACACTGCCACCTTGGATGGGATAGCTTTTCCTAAGACCTTACCATGCACAAACCAGACTAGTTTTTCCTTAAAAGGATTTGAACTGTCCTCAAGACTTAATTGGCCCAGGAAGGCTAAGGCTAGAGTCACTGATGATAGTAAGGTCAACGGAAAAATAAGGAAGCTACACTCAAAGGAATCAATGCTGTATCTTTGCTGAATATCCTCTCCATGCTGTGGCTAGTAAACCTTCTTTTGTTAACTCATTTCATTCCAATCCCAACCAGAACCACCAGACCAGCCTGGGTCAGGCCAGGGAGGCAACAGTCCCAACAACTTAATTTCCCTTTAGTTAACCCTCCTTGGGCTGGTTATTTCCTCTTATCCTTATTGTTCTACCTACTTATATTCAAGCATTTCACTGTGTTCCTTTTCTATCCCCCGAGAGCAAATATGGACACTCTCCTTTCCCTACACTTGGCCAGAACTCTTTATGTTGAAAGGGTAAAAACTCTGGTTTCCTACAGGGTCCATGCGCTAGCGGCCCATCGCAGAGGCTTCTTATCTAGGACTCATCTACCCTCTGCTGATATCTGTATCAGTTACACACTAGACTTAAGGAACACCATGGTATAGTGGTAGGTGGCTCTGGAGTAAGAGGTCACCTGTGTGACCTCAGGTACTTTATAAGCCTCCATTTCCTCATCTGTAAAGTGAGAAAGTCAGACTAGTTAACCTCTGAGAGAGTCTATTTCAGCCCCAGATCTATGATCTTATTTTATGATCCTACAGCTCTTCACATCCTCACATGATTCTATATCCAGGAGGATATATAATTATATAATAATAATAATAATAGCCAGCATTTATATATCTTTTTATAAATATTTTATTTAATCCCCAAAACTACTCTTAAGAGGTAGGTGCTATTATTATCCCCATTTTACAGATGAGGAAACTTAAGTAGACAGAAATGACTTGCCTGGGGTCACACAGCTGGTAAATATTTGAGGCAGCATCTGAAATCAAGTCTTTCTGACTCCAGGTTCAGTGTTCTATCCACTGTACCACCCAGCTGCCTCATCATGTAGTATGAGAGAGTTAGGAATGCACAATGCAATTATGCTGAAGCTGAATATTCCCAAAGTGGTCTCACAAAGACAGCCTGTGCCTTACCATCCCAGCCTTCCCTTCTCTATAATAGAGTCACCACAGATAGTGTCTTCTTATTCACCATTGGCCAGTAAGAAAGTCTTCAAACTTTTTCTTCCTAAAAAACTCTTTGTAAATCTTAAAGAGCTATGTAGATAAATAAATTTCGTCATCATCATTATCATCATGATTATCTCATAGAAGGTAAGCTCCTGGAGGGCAGGGACTGTTTAATTTTTGTCTTTGTGTACACACACACACACACACACACACACACACACACACACACACAGTCTGGTGCCTGATACATAGAAGTCACTCAATGCTTGTTGATTAGTTGATTAACGTCGTATGGGTATTCTCTCCATTGATTCAGATGACAATCTCGGTCCACACCTTCTTCACAATTCTTATTTAAAACTTCTGACACATAGTAGGTGCTTAATAAGTTCATGTTGACTTCACTTGACTTGACTTTATCACAGGCTAGGCCTGATTCAAGTAAGTCTTGTAGTGTAGGTTCAAGATTGGAATGAAATTAGATACTTTTAGGTAGTTTAGCAGCTAACAAAGGAGATTTCTTTAGCCAATGCAAGGAAAGGATATTGAGCATGGAAACTGGATTGACTTAATTTGGATGTTGTTTCCCTGACTCATTTTGGCTTTCTGTTCTAAAGCCTGAGGAAGGAAAGGTGGCTCCTGAGCCTTGGATTTTCTGGACCTCAGCTATCAATAAGCTGTGTCAACAGCCCGAGCCTTAGTCCCTTAAACCAAATAAGTCTCGAAAATGGCTTCAATGCTTTTTAAGGAAAATAGCAGCCTAGGCTATGTGGGGAAGGGGCTTAGGAAAAGCTAGCTCACCACACGTGGCAAGGCCCTAGGAAGTGTTACTCCTACCATACCTTCCCATAAGTACCCCAAACAGAAGATACCCATTGTGCTGAGGGACTTCTAGGTCTTTTAACTTTCTCCAGATACTCCTCAATTTATTATTCTTTACTCACTCCTGTTACATGACTGAGTCACTCCTTTTGATCAACACAATTTCCTGGGTAATACCCCTTCCATACTTAGGCGGGCATCACTGTCAGCAATATGCTGCTGAATTCATATAACTGACATGCATCATTCCATAGCTCTCTGGGCTATGAGCAGCTTTGATTTTTCCAGTGATTCACAGCCATATGGCATTAGGATATTTCTAAAATATGTCACCCCTTTCCCATTCTTCTTCAACAGAAGAGACTGAGTATAATATCAATTCAATTAGTACTTATTAATCATCTTATATATACATGTTGCTATGCTGAGCGATAGGGATACAAAGTTTAAAAAAAGGAGACAGCCCTATTACAGGCTCCTATAGTTGGCGGGAACATGTGCACAGATTCATTTTAAGTTCTTTGAGAGTAAAGACTGTTCCATTTATTTTGTCTTTGCATTCTCATTGCTCAGCGTGTGTATCTTACAGATAAGGAATGGGGGGGGGGGAATTCAAATCAGCAAGCATTTATTAAGTACTTATTATATGCCAGACACCTTGTTAAGTGCTGGAGATATAAAGAAAGACAAAAATAGTCCCTGATTTCAAGGAGCTCACATCTAATGGTGGAGACAGCATGCAAACAACTAAGATAGATAGATAGATAGATAGATACATAGATACATAGATACATAGATAGATACATACATACATGCATACATACATACATGGATAGGTGAATGGATGAGTGGGTGATTAGATTGATTGATAGATGAATAGATGATTAGATAGACAATATATGTACATCAAATGTATAGATATTTAGAAAAATGTATATAATACATATACACAAATATAATAAATTGGATATAACATCTAGCATTTATATCACATTTTAAGGTTTGTGAACAAAGATAAACTATAAGTTACTTGAAGGCAGGGACTTTTTCATTGCTTTTTTTTGTTTTGTTTTGAATCCCAAGCACCTGATCACTACCTGGATAGTGGGAATAGAGAACAAGACTTGGACTTGGGATTTCACTGGTAATAGGAAACTTCAGAGGGGGAAACTTCCTTTACTGATGAAAATTAGCACCTTCTCTGCAATGTGCTGTCTTAGAGAGTCGTCAAGAGTAGTTGCAGTAACTAATATTTATATAGGGCTTTAAGGTTTGCAAAACATTTTACATGCATTATCTGGGTTTGAATCTCACAACAATTCTGTGAGATAGGGAATACTACTATCTCTATTTGACAGAAGAGAAAACTGAGGCTGAGAAAAGTTAAGTGACTTGCCCACAGTCACACAGCCATGTTGTGTCAGTGGTGGGACTTGAACTCAGGTCTTCCTAGCTCTGAGAGAAGTGCTCTCTCTCTCTCTCTCTGTTTCTTCTTCTTCTTCTTCTTCTTCTTCTTCTTCTTCTTCTTCTTCTT